>NC_080671.1:33590342-33762965 GCF_030247195.1 Topomyia yanbarensis | reverse complement strand
AATCATGAGTTAAAGCAAATGTGGTGTTTTCCCTAAATAGAAACGTGCTTGAGGGGACGCCAATATAACATTTTCAAAAAAAACGGATTTCGGCTTTGTTTCAAATTTCCTGGAAGGTGGGTGAATCTGCTTTCTGGTATTTGACTCAAGTCGATTTGAATACTGAAGAGATTTTTTTATTCTTTTTCGAGGTCCGCAGACTTTATTCGAAAATGTATCTCCGCTCAACTGGGTGAGTAGTATAACCTCGATAGAATTAAAACCAAGTGGCTATAAGTTCCGATTAAAGGATATTGTATGGCTCAAACGTAACTTCAATGGAGCTTAGTAATAGTACTCTAGGCAGAATACACGAACGTATAAGTTCACAGTGGTTCTTAGAATACCCACCAGATTACAGTTTCGAGGCTATGCGGGCCTGGATTCGGTTGTCTTCCATTCTGGATTCGATTCTCTCATATTTGTATACACGCGAAAGGGAGGTACAAATTGGATCTCTCCATTTATTTTCAGTGCCTCAGGGCAATCATTTTGCCCCTTTCATATTTTTACTGTACCTCAATGACTTAATCCTTTCAATAGAATGCATGGACTTATCGTTTGCGTCGGATTTTTTTACTATTCTACCTTATCAGAACAACCACAGATGCTGAATTCGCAGTTGTGTTTTCTGATAAATTGGTGCAAACATTCATTAATAAAGCTCGATTATAATATTTCGCAAGCTGTTCGGCATCGAGGATCATCCCATGGCTTTGGGAGTTCTACTAGATTCAAAACTTAATTTTTAGGAACATATAGAATACATAATTTCTAAATCGTTCAAACTCTTAGGATTTCGTACACAGCTTGAAGGCACTTGTTTCTGTCTAGGTTCGTATTATGCTCGAATATTCAGTTGTTCACCTTCACTGGTGGAACTTATCATTGGGATGTTCGTAGAAACCAGTTTGTAGAAAAGATGAAGAGGTTTTTGCCTCTTTTTGTTTTGGTTTTTTGAAATAAACAAATAAATGAATAAATTATTATCCTATTTGACCACTCCATTTTTCTGTCTGAACAAGAGATTTTTACCTCATAAAGTTTTAAATAATTCATTTTGTTTGAAGAGTTCTGTTGAAAAGCATTCCACTTTATGAAAAATCGACCCGGTAACAGTTATAAGAGAATCAATTGCATCAGATATACGCGTTCTTTGTCATTTTAATTAAACAATAATTTATCGTAGTTCACAGACTCTTTTTAATTAAAACGTATTATATTTTCGGAATCGTTTCTCTGTTATACTTATAGTTTACAGGGCCGTCTTAAGACCACTCGGGGTCAGTGGATCCCTAAATTTGAATAGGTGCAAATAGTTTAAGAAACGAAATCCGCAATCCTTAATAATCGGTTCTTGAAGGTAGTGGATGACACGTTGAAATCGAAATCCGCAAACACTGAATATGGCAGCCATGAAACGAATAGGTTCCATAGGTACAGCTCCGAAGAATCTGCCTCACCAAGAATAATCTTAGTAACGAAAAGAGCTTAGGCTGCTCTACTTCTCCTCTCAAGCGTGTGCAGACATAATTATCTACAGCGGTCTTCGTATCGTGGTAGATTCATAGTCTTGCTATGGAAGCTGTCTCAGTGCATAACTAACGAACTTCCTTTCTATTGCTTCAATCCTAACTACCCCCATGTCGATTGATATGGACACCATCCTAAAGGAGTTAGATTCCAGAATCCACCGTGAGTGCAGAGCCAAAGTGACTCTACGTTAGCAAACTTGTAGAACAAGCTCAAGGTGCTGATCTCCAATACAGAATTAGTATAAATTTGGCTTATGCTTGCAGTACAACGATGTTACATTGTTTATGTGAGTACTGTTTGTTAGCAAGTTTAAGGAACACCAATCATCGAATCTCTTCAAGAGCTTTTG
The DNA here is from genome assembly GCF_030247195.1 of Topomyia yanbarensis. NCBI lineage: Eukaryota > Metazoa > Arthropoda > Insecta > Diptera > Culicidae > Topomyia > Topomyia yanbarensis. The sequence continues at coordinate 33,761,041 of NC_080671.1, read as the reverse complement.
TAAAGTTAATCAATCTCGGATGCGCTGGACCACTATGTATAATTTAACGTCATCAGCTTAGAATATACGACACCCAGCTGGGAATACTGTAGCTAGCTCATTGATAGATAGTGTAAATAAGAGTGGGTACAAATTACTTCCTTGAGGCATCCAAGCTTTACTATTAGTTTACGATCACTCAGATGCGATGCGAGCCAACGAATCAGATCAATAGAAAATCCAACTTTACATTCGAATATATTTGAAACAGAATTTGTGTTGCCTTTTCTGTTCTTGCGATTTTTATTTTCGGACACTCACTTGTTGTTTTATTGCAAAAAAGGCAGGGTAACGGGTGTTTAATAAGAAATGAGAATGATTTCAATACCTTACTGTAATTAAAGTAAAGAGCGTAATTTTTATCTCTCCAAGAGAATTGCTCTCTGGACTCCTTAGAAGTGGGGAACATGTTTCTTTTCGCTCGGGTATTTTCAGTTCAATCAAAGATGGCGTCGAAACAGGAAGCTCTCCGCGAGCGTGTTGTACGGTTCTACGAAACGCATGGTCATCGTGGAAAAAAGTTTACGGTAGACCACTTTCGAGACGAAAACGTGCCCGTGAGTACAGTTTACCGGATCCTGGCATCCCTGAGCGTGGATCAGAAGGCCGGTAGCGGCCGTCCGGCGAAGATAATGACGAAAAAGAAGAAGGAAGCGTTGAAAAAGCTGTTCGACAACAAGGACGGAACGAGTTTGCGTGACGCCGGCCGAAAATATCACTGCTCCCATACCTTGATTCACCGAACCCTGAAGATGACGAAGAACTACCGCGGGATGTCGTTCGTGCTGGACGCCGAAAGTTACTTTCCGATCTCGAAGACCCACATTTTAGGAAATGACAGCTACTATTTCAGCGACAAGTCGGCCACACTCCCCGAAGAAAAATATAATTTTAAGCATAAATTTGAAAAAAAAGTTATGTGTACATCGCCATATCGGATCAATCAACAAGTGTACCAGGAGGACTGTCTTGAGAAAATTCTTCTGTCATTCTTAAAGAAACATCATGCGGATGGGAAGTACGTCTTCTGGCCCGATAAGGCGTCTTCCCACTACACCAAGAAGATGCTGGAGTATCTTGAGCAGAAAAAGATACCGTACGTGACGAAAGAAAGGAACGCAATCAACTTGCCCCAGTGCCGTTCCATTGAGGATTTTTTCGGCTCCCTCAGTGCCCTAGTGTACAAAAATAATTGGCGGGCCAAGGATACGAAGCAGTTGACCACCAGGATCCGGAATTGTATCCGGAAGTCCGGAAGATGGACGTCAGTGCCGTCCAGCGCTCTTGTGATTCTTGTGAGCATCGCGACTAAGTTGCGTCGTACGGCTGATCAGGGCCCCTTCTGCTATATTCATTTGACGTTTTTTGCAGTTTTTTGAAGTGAGCTGAAGACAATTCTAGTGTACATCAGATCAAGAAGAAAGGAACCGCTCCTCTTTTTCTTGTCACCATGGATGAAGCACAGACAAACAGACATAATACTCGAAACTAATTCTTCGTTCACTTTTGCGGTCCTTTTAAAGAAATCTTTAGTTGGGACTGTGATCGCATATGCGATTATGGGGTCACTGGTATATGCGCAAGATTACGGGGGACACACCACCAGTGGAAAATTGTTTCCGAGCCCACACGCACATTTTTTTAAATAATTCGTTATCACTGTGGATGAAGTTAATGGAAAAGCGTTATTTCGACCAGCAACCGCGGTAGTGAACTTTAAATTTTGTGCTATCTGAATGGTCTGAATTCGCGAGGTGGAAAATTTACTGAAGGAGAAAATATAGATACGACTACACGACCTATCATAGCATATCCCTAGTCAGTCAGTTTCAAAATATATGACGCATGGCTAGAAATCTGGTCGAAGAATAACTCTATTCTTTCCCGTGTGACTATGGGATTTAAAACATATGAAACAAACCATGTCATGCATCGATTAAAGATGGAAATGCAACTCAGACCTACAGAAGTCGTCGTCATTCAATTCTACTGCACTAACTTCTGATAACTTTTAAAACATTGGCCATGGCGGAAAGTTTTGCTATCGTAAGCAACAGAAAATTTGAAACCTGAAGAGAATGTCGTGAGAATGTGAGTGACGAAACCTATTCTTTCATACCTGAACTTTCAATACGAAATAGAAGGCGTCAGTAAATCTCAAATCACGCTGTGCACATATGAATGACAAACCTCTACGTGCGAGTTTTGTACCAAGAAGACGCACCACGTTCTCGTACCATGTACAAAAATCTCTAACGAAAGAACACTAAATCACAAACAACCGGAGTTGGTGTTCTGACACCAACGAATGCTAGAACGACAGAACCTACGCGCAGCATGTCCGATCATTGTGAAGCGCCTACTATTTCCCAATCAACTGCCAGCAGCACCGACAATAAAGTAAATGACAATAACACGGACACACGATCATGACCCGTAGGTCCCACAAACAACTTAACCCAGGTAATCGTGAAAACCCATACCATATCAATAGCGAGGACAGTATGGACGAAAACGATCTAAACCGAGAGAAAGCGGACTAAGTGATCCGCTAGCAACAGCAGGCGCTGTAACTAATGGATCTCCAACATGAAAAGAGGGTTTTACATGAAGTAACAAATCGCATACCGAAGATCCGATGGACAGACAATTAAAATCGATTTATTTATTTTTATTTGTACATTGTAAATATTGAAGGATCTGTGGCTCAGGTAAGCGAGTAAAAAAGTACCTAATCCATGATTAACATGGCTTCGCGCCTGATCGATGAACAGAGACTAACCTGCCGAGTCTAGCATCCTACATAACAGGCAGTGCTGTATGGGATGTTGCGCTGAAATTGATATTATTTACACCAACACTATCCGCCGATTTAAAACCGTTAAAATGTAGAAATTTGGAATCAATTTGGTAGGTTTGGCAACTGTTTCGCTCCTAGCTCTCAGATCGAGAGATAATGGTTGTAATTGTAGATGGCCAGGTATAGCGTAGGGAAGCTACTTGGGACTGTTGATGTTTCTTTTTTACTACAATTTAGTGCTGAAAACTTCTCGCCGGTCCTGCACAGACGATCTCACAATATGTCGCTCAATTCAGGATTGCCGATTTCTCCAACAAAAGCATGGAACTTTTATTGATGGTGGTGTAGCAAGGACTGTGTGTGTAAATCCAAAAACCACGGGGTTGGCAGCAGAGGGTTAAGTTGTTTGGAAGAGATGACAGTTAATATATAACTAAAAATATAAAATTGTTCTATAAATTCATATAGGAATAATCATTGAAATTATGTCAATTTATGCTTTGCAAGATTTGAAATAACTTCGAAGTGTGATCACGACACCCCTGTTATGTCATATACATTACCAACCCATCTTTTTTCCATTTTACATTCGTCCTAATAAGAACGGTTTATAGATAACTATGTTGATACAAGACGAGAATCTTTTGATACAATTTAAACCTTGCCGACGATTGTTTTTACTGCCTACACACATATGATCATTCCCCTTTCGCAGCTCACACCGAATGAGCACGCTTTACATCAAGGCGTTCCTATTTATTAACTTTTCGATGCAGATGAAAGGCCCTCCTTTTGTGCGATAAATGAAAATATTTTCGTCATTCGTTTTGGTGTAGCTTTCGCTTAGTGGTAGAGTTGCCACATTCACTGATTTTCTTGGAAGGATTTGCAAAACCCTTCGGGTTTGTAGATTAGAAAAACATTTTCTTATGATTCACTGGTAACAGTACAGAATTAACAAGCTCAAACTTAATACTAGTTAATAAAAGAAACTTTCTAATTAAATTCTTTTTCCATTTTGCATTCGAAGGATTTGCAAAAACCTGGTTCAAAATGTACGTAACGCTTTCGCTAATACTATCGCTTTCTCGCTCGTTCTCGTGCCGTGCATGAGCTTTTTCTTTCCGTCCGGCTTCTAATGGCATAACCAAAACGAATATGCCGGCTTTCCCCCACCAACTACTCTCGTCAAGCAACCCAATACGAATAATCATAGGAACAAACATGTAGTGGACCTATATTTAAAACTTTTCATTATTTTATTGTTCGGTTGGTGCACCATATTGACGGCTCTGTGCGGGATGGGCTGAAAATTTTCACTTTTCCGAGTCGTTTTCGAAAGATTTTTCAAAACACTATTTTTCCGTTGATAATGAATGTCCTATATATTTCAAAATTTAATACAACATTGGTACAAATATTTTCGACAAAATGCCGAAGAAATTGATTAAATCCATTCAGTACAACAAAAGATATAAGCGTTCAAAATCTTACATCAGTTTTTCTTCCGAAATTTTGAAAAGGGGCCCCTATATTGAAAGGTAAGTCGTTAGTCACGACAAAAAGTGCGCGGTGATCGAATTCACCTGAAAGACTTTCTGGCAGAGTTCTTCCTTCCAGACCTCCAGAACTTTTAAAATGCCTTAAACCTTGGTAGAATGTACAGTCGATTGAGAGGTAACGGATGAGGGAGTCCCCTTTTAACTGTTTTAGGCTTTTACTCGTCTCAAATGGTCACCCTACATCTGAAAGCAGACGAGAAATCTCATTTCAGAGCATCCTAAGTTAACTAGAAACAAAATAGCACAAAAACTTGTACGCAAGTTGTATTGTGTACAAGCGTTAGCGTCCTAAGCACTACGCATTATCTGCATGATGGCATTCCGTTCTTGTTTGTTTTTTAATAGTTTAGAAAATGATATAACCAGAAAGGAACTCACCAGCCGTCCGGAATCATGGAACGTTTGCAAGAACGAGCCGCCTTTCGAATAGTTGGCCGATGACGAACCAAGAGTGAATGCACGAATGAAGCGCGATCAGGAAATAGCTCTTGCTTTTTAGCTCTCCAATTTTGAGGGGGATCTGACTTAATTAGCAAAGCTCCCTTTATAGTGGACTATCTGTCCCCAACCCCCCCCCCCCCCCCCCCCCTCCCTTTCCTATCTGTGTGACGAGCGACGAACGATGTGGGATGTGGAACACTTTTAGTTTTCGAGTAGTTAACGCTGGCTCAATTTCGGTGGATGGAGTTGACAACTCCTGCCGAGATTTGTGCAAATTTCTTCGTCCGTGGGGCCCCGAATTTTGCATTTCGTGTTCAAATGCTGCGCCTGGACGTGGTCATGGGTCCCAGATTTGCCACCGCCAGGAGAAAGAAAGACGAGAACATACGAGAACCGCACAACAAAATTGGAAGCGGAAATGGCGAATAAAATTTAATATTTCAATTTTCGATTCATTGTCTGCTGTCGGATGCGGTTGCTTCACTTTCCAAGCGGGAACTCCGGCTACGTTGGCTCGTTTATCTCTGTCGAGTTTTAGATGTGCAATACATATATCTTTCATCACCGAACCTCAGTGCTCAGGTAGGGGTCGCGTCAGGTTTAAGGAACTTCACTCTTGCCGGCGCTTTTCTCTGTTTTTTCCTGTCTTCTCTAATTAACTTGTCGGTCCATTTAAAATAATAACCGGTCGTTTCGGTTGTCGAAGAGTTTGGGAAGAGGATGATTATTCCCCCCTCTCCCATCAAGATTGACCCAATCAATCGGGAGGATTTGTCCACCCGGTTCGACGTTTTCGGACCACCGTTTCATGAGCCCCCCGGGTCCACCGGATATGCCTTTCAGCAGAGAAAAGAGATCGAAAATCAATTTCCTCAATTTATATCATAAACCGGATATTACTCTTACTAAATCTATAAATACTTGTCCCCGTGTTGCCGGTGGCGGTAGGATGGTTTTGTTGTTCGCTGACAGTCCGGTCTGTGACGGATCAGTCGAGAAACGAGCATCGGTGGAACCGTTTCCGCCTCCCAGGGATACAACAGCCCCCTTCCGGAATTGGAACGCTGTGCAAACAAATGTGTTCAACCATTTCAGTAGCGGGCGGAGGCGGGAAATAGTAAAGTTGTAGGTACGAAAAAAAAAAACAAGTCCGAGTCAATATTTTTTTTGTTCGTTGTTATACTGTCCATCTCTTCCTTCCCCTCTTTTTCCATAACGAGCCGTTCGTCCGTTGTTATGTGTATACTGTTGCCTATACACTTACTATTTATAGAGAAAGAGTGATATCGGGGCGCGGACTGTTTTTTTTCCGCGCCATCCATCGGAATCAATATATTTATGAAGCGATTATTGTTACGGGGGGTGCCTCGACCGGACCCGGGGAAAGAAAGAGTGAGAAAGCAACAGGAAAATGAGCAATTAATTTGCTTTGTGTGGCAGAAATAATTCGTGATATTAACCCCGGAATTGACAATTTATTGCTCCCCATACCTACGGTCCGGTTCTAGTTGTGTTTGCGGCTGCTCGTGTCTCTGTATGTGTACGTGATTGTTTAATTTCCACAACAATGCTAATCGCTTGATAACGTAATCGCCGGGAGACTTCACCACACGGGCCTATCCGACCCAGATGATTAATCAGCGATAGTCCCCACAGTCCTACCATCAGAGATGCGGTTCTACGGGTATCGGAGATTTGTATCGGAACATTTGCATAACTACAATGCGTTACGTCTTCGTTACTCAAATAGTAGTAGGCGGCGATGGTGTGGAGGTGCAGGAAGTTCGCGCTCAGCGAAGTGTGATGCGAGAAATATGGTGAGAAAATTAACATTCCTTTCTAAGGCATGAGTATGTGTGTGTGTATGTGTAAGTGTGCACGAGGGAATGGCAAAGTCGACAACCGGAAAAACGAGAAATATGCCCAAAAAACAAAAACAAAGGAGTGAATAAGAACAATCGGCGCTACGGGCAATGGCGTAGACGACCGCGACGACGACGAGGTGAGCTCCAAGAGTCAGACACATTCTGCCGAGGTCAAATTGCAAATAAGTTATTTCCGGCTTCACGTACGCGAAAAACATTGTGCCGAGAATGTGTTGGTTGGTACCTACGTCGAGGGGAGGGAGAGGTGAAGGAACGTGGACCACGCAAGACGCGCGCTGGTTAATTAGGAACCGAGCGGTGACAGCTAGGGTGGCGCCTGAAATTTTTGGAAAAATGAGTCATCAGAATTTCAAACAAAAATCAGCATTTTTGAATTCTGATGTATTCCGTTATCTGGAACTGTTTTTGAAGTAGAAAATTCCTTCTGCAGTGGGAAGGTAGTTAATTGAAAATGAGAAAACTAAAATAAATAAATACAAACAAATAGACGAAGAGGTATTAAATTTTTACCAATGGAATTGTTAAAATTATTTTTGGTGCATTTTTCAAATTACTGAGCTGGGTTTTTAACTTGAATTTTCGGGTGGAAAAAAATTGTAACCCTACCGTACCACAGTAACGGATCTTCGAACAAAAGTCGGATAAAACCAAAAATGTTACCCAATCTGGCTGAAAGTTACATGTTAAGGTAATTTTGGGGTGCTGAGCTTATTTTCAATGTCAAAAGTTATAAAAGATGAGATCATTTTTCCCATACAGTGTTATAAACCCTTCCAGGCAAAAAGAGGCAAAACGAGACCTTGAAATTCGAAAAGTAGAGATGATTTCCCATAGAATGTATAATAAGTGACCGTTCCGAACTGTTTCACCTGATTGTACAGAATATATTTGTGAAAAAAGAATTTGCTATCAACCCACTTAAGATATATCTGTAATAATAAAACATGGTTAGAATCAAATTTTGCGAACATGTGAAAATGATCAACAAAGTTCTTTAAATGCCCTTTAAAATGAAACTAATTTTGTCCAAATCGGATTAAAATTAAAAGAGCAACATGTTTTTGAAGGGAAAATAGATATTGTGATTTCGAAAATGAATTTTATTAGAATTGTCTGACACAGCGATGTATAAATTGCTATTAAACATCTAATTCTCATTCGATGGTCACAAAATTTAGATGTCAGATCACATATGTCATTCAATACATATGAAAGTTAAGAAAAATAAAAAATGTCGTAATTTGAAACATAGGTTTTGTGCGATCTCCGGCCACGAGTTGGGATTCGTACACAGGTGAACTGCGTGTACAAGATAATCGCTTTACCAACTGTGCTATGGTCGTTCCCAATTCGATTCGATTCTCATTTGTTGTAGTCGGTCTCCCCAAAGACGTCTGAAAAATACATCTTTATATAGGGGGACCCGGGGCTATTAATTAAGATTTCTCAGAAAATAGCAAGGCTTTCTGACTATCGTATATATTCGTGGAACCATTATTCTGAAACCTTAATTTTGAGAGCTGAATTTGATTCTTTGTTATACTGTTTTCTTTTTTTTGCCATCCTAAAAACAAAAATCATTATAATGGTAAAACCGCGATCAATGCAATAAATAGAAGTGAAAAAAAAGTAAGTGTTTTGGAAAGCTTGAGGCTTCTGTTTAATGTAATGATTTTTGTTTGGGTGAAAACACAGACATTTTCAAGACGCTCACCACTTTTGTGCGAAATGAGTGTACGGGGCTATTCGGACCCCCTATTCCGTCAACCACCGTTCAGCGGCTTGCGGCTGCGCACCATATTGCACACGCCACAGCAAAGAAAATACATGGGCCACCAATTGACAGCTGTGACTTACCAGATTAAGCTTTTGTAAAGCAATTTATTTTTATTGCTCCTTAAGGTGTGTCTTTTATAAATATTTCATAGGTAAACATAATTCCATTGTAAAAAAATCAAAGAAAAATGACGGTCCGAATTACCCCTACATTGTAAAAGGATGGAAAAACGTAGAGGTTTGCAAATCGTCCCCTGGCGCTGCCATTGAGTAGTGCAAATGAACCTTGTAAGGCACCAAAATGTAGCTGAGGTTTCAAACTAACAATTAGGACCTTTGGCCGGTAAATTTTTTCACATCTATCCACCTAAAAGGCCGATTTGCTTAAGTAGGTCCGAATAGCCCCGGGTTCCCCTATAATCTTGGAAAGCCCAAATTTATTTCCGAATATCGAAAAAATTGATAAAAAATAAGTCTATGCATAAGTAATGCATAATAAAATCTCGCTTACCTCGTTCAGGAGCCCGAAATTGCGACTGAGAATAAGTTACAGAAATTATGCACGTTTCCCCACTGTACTTGATTTATATTTTTAAAGAAACTTGAAGCAATAAGACAGCTTTAAATCAAAAATATATTTTAATAATGGGTGGTTAATATCGGGGCATAACTGGGCGGAAGTAGAATACATTATGAACTGATAATGTATTTGGTTTCAGCTAGATTTAATTCCAATCAGTTTTCGGTATTTATTTACGTTTACAAACATCGGTATTTAGTGTAACTATCCCAACCGACAAAATATTCAAACACAGACATCCTTCACATTCTCATATGCCAGCGCTAAAAACTTTAAAGAATAAATTCCGCTACAGAACAAAAGTCTTTTGACACGATGAAACCAATATTTGTAACAACTCAGGATATAGTAAGCAATAAGGTTGCCGCTCCAAATAGCGCCTTCTTGGCATACCGGTCTTGGTGTACAATTCCGGAGCCATAGGATCCGTCGTATTCAAACTGTTAGCTACGAGTGCGGATAAATATTAAGCGGACCAACACTTGTAACATCACAGCATTTTGGTTCTAGTTAGGTGCACCATTTAACGATACGTTCCGGGATACGCTGGTTGTCGCGCCGTTTTCAAAGCAGTTTCGGATAACAAACTTTTTAAAAATTTATTGGTTTAGGTATGTCAAGCCTCCTATTTTACAAAAGGAGTGTGCTTTTGTTCAATCAAAATGCTCCGGAAAACTTCCTTATTGCATCCATTTTCGAGACATTTTGATAACAAAGTTAGTCATTCTTTTTTCTAAAATAACATAATTTTTCAATGAAATATGTCTTTAACACTTAGAGGATAGATCGAACAATTTTCAAGTTGAACGATTGCCTTTTTCTATAAAACGTTACAGTGCGTTTTTTGCCATAAACATGTTATTGATGACTAAAGCCATATTTAATGGTATCTTAGAAGCGTTATATGAACGTAAAAAGCCTATTTCTTCTCCGAAGCTGTATTTCCACTGAAAAATCTACCACTTCATCAATGCTATTATGTCTCTTTTGAGGTGCTTTTTTGTTTCTTGGTATCATTTGACCCGATAAAAGCGCAACGGATGCTTTTGTATCATTTATATACTATGCAAACTAAAGTGATCCAAGGACACTTCAGTGTGGCACTGTAAGAGGTATTCTTCGGTAAGGTAAAAGCCATATTCACAATCCTGGTCCATATTATCACACTTAAACTAAGAAATGGAATGTTCATTTCATTTGGAACTATTTTATGTAATTGTAAGTTGTGTAAGATTTTCCACGTACAAACACAGATGGCAGCAGTTTAAAACACTACTATATAATAAACCAAATTATTGGGTCGATTGAACCACCCCTCGGTCCATGGGAACACTTCAAATTTTAACAAATCGTTACAAAATGCTTTTCTTCTGATTATATATTTGGTATTGTTTGCACAAGAATCAATCAGCGAGATGCTTTTTGAAGGAATTCAAGTTCAAGGAATTTAGAAAAAAAAAACATTACTACTAATTTAAAAGGTAGTGTTGGCACAATATGTATATTGGGTAGTACAAGTCTTTTTGACATATAAAATATCATTATATCGATTTTGCACGGTTGGTCTCTTGCACTCTCTTGGGATTCTGATGACGTGATTCTCAGGATTCTTTTTGAATCTTTTTCAGAATTGTGATCCAAGTCTTCTTAGCATTCTAATGGAATCTATCTCAGAATTTCGTTTGAATCCTTGTCCGTATATTTCTATTTTTTTTCTTGCTCTGAATTTTGATGCAGGATTCTATAGAAAAGATTCTTTGAGGACTGGTAGAGTCCTTCTGAAGACAGAACTCTACCGAAGATCATGATTTTATACTGTTAGAATCATGCTTATATTTTCAATGAAATCCTATGTAAAATTCTGATCAATACCCTGCTCAGAGTTCCGACGTAACATTGTTCTTCTCTCATTATCCCCTTCAACGTTGTGATGGAAGCCTGATTCGAATTAAATCCTGCTCCGAATTCTAATAGTATCTTTAACATCTTAACTCCCATGTTGTAAAAAATAATCACGTGTTGAACTTACAACTATTCGTTTAGACAACGTATGTTCACAACGACATGTAAGGCAAATAACTGAGACTATTACCATTCATTTGAGCACTAATAGTTATTAGTATTATCAGAACAGAAGTTATGGCAATCAGTTTGATTGCGTTCCGCTGGAGCAGTTCTGCTAGGGATAGTTTCTGTTAACGGTGAAAAATGAAGTTTTGGAATATCTTTAGTCTGGCAATATTATTAAAAACAGATAAAACCTTCTGAATTCTTTGACTTCGTGTTCCATGCAATTGAACTATTATAAATATACTAGGAGAATTGCATCGAGCATCGGAAGGTTTTTCGTATTTCATGACCCCAACAGTTCTAAGGAAAAGTAGTTTTGGAACCCAATATACGGTACAAAAAAGTTGGTCAAAGAAGGGTTAACAAGATTCTAGGTTATTTTAGGCTATGTAGTACTTTTTGCTGAAACGACCGGGAATCCACCATCAACGTAACCTTTGGTAGTTCGTTGCTGGTGGCAAACATGAAGGGGAGAGTTTGCGAAGACTACTTGCGTAGTGACCACCGGGCAATCCGGTATGACATTGGTCAACCAAACAAGACCTACAAGACCGAGGACAATGATTTCTTTGTGGAAGCACTACGCGCACTCTTCTAACTTGAATGAGAGTTGACAGAAATGTTTAAACGGGAGTCAAGGAACAGTTCCCCAGTTACTTAGTTTATTTATTTAGTATTCGAGTACTGAGATGACTAGTAGGAAAACAAGATCAGGATGAAAATCGAAATCAGAATTCCACATTAGCTGGAAGAAGAGTGGTAAGCACTTCCAAGCGTTAAGGATGACAAGTGAAATACAACGACTGAAGCACGAGCGCGCCAATATTGTTTATTTATTTTATCTTTTTGATAAAATTTGATTGCGTCGTAATGGACTATGAAATATAAGTCAAGGCAGATTTCAAGCATCTCCGACGCCAAGAAGCTTACCTGAATACGAAAGGTTCAAGATAAATTTGAGCAGAAAAAATATAAAAAAGCGACATTCGACATGGCAATGTCTATTAAGATATTTCATGTCAAGGAACGTTTGCAAATTCGCTTGCTGTCTGTTACTACCGGAATATGGCTTAGGAATGGTATACTCCCAACTACGTGCAAGTCGTACCCAAGGACACGAAACCTCCAAACTTAATTGCGCTCAATTGGAAAATAAAGGGAAAATGGTTAAGCGGAACTTTAAGGAAACGGAGAAAAAAGTTGGAAATAACAATTAATTCAAAGTAAGTTGACGTTCGGCATCAAATAAAGTGGACACAACAGCGATGCAAAATCTGATTGAATGCCCAATCTACGGTAAGTTGTGTTTTGAAATGGCACAATGAACGATTGACCGTTGCTAGGAAGGAAAAAAATGCATTAATGGATCTTTGTATAGTGTAAAGGAGCACAAGCGGGTAGGTCAAACTTTCAAGAGGAATCCCAAAAATTTAATGAGAGACTCATTTTCGCGAAATTTTTCTACGAAATGCAAAAAAACTACACGTTTACAAAATCCAAAAGGCATTATCACGTGCGCAGCAGCTCTACACTTAGCTGTTGACGAAAACGCATTATCTCGTCATAGATGACGAAACTTATGTGATAGCAGATTTCCGACAGTTTTCTGAGCTCTTTTTCTACACGGTTCGTCATAAATTCGACGTCCCGGAGAAAGTTAAAAAGTAGAAGATGTTTAAGTTTTTCAAAAAAAAAAAAATACAGGATTTGGCAGGCTATTTGCTTGTGTGGACAGTAGAGCACCACGTTCGTGACGACCGGAACTGTTAATGGGCACGTGTACTTGAGATAATGCCCCCAAAAGCGTCTACTTCCCCTTCTAAGCAGGGTTGCCGCATTGAAATCTGCATTTTTTCGTGAAAAAATCTGGAAATTTGCATCGCGAGAGAAAAATTCTGAATCGAAAATCTGTATTCAAAAATTAACTAGCAGCTTCCCAAAAAACAATATTTGACAATAAAAAAATAATTGTGCTAACCGATTACAAATATAACAATCAGATTGGTTTTATTCTTTAACTGGAGAATAAATGGTCGGTGTTAAGTCAGACCGGACTAAGTCGCAAAACAGCAAAAAATGAGATAATGGCAGCACTGGATAAAGAATTTCGTCAGCTACATTCAACTTTTGCCAGATTTGAAATATGTAACCATAAATAAGAATTATGGCAAAAAATAATTTCCAATTATAACGTAGAGGATGCTGCGATTCAAACTTTAAACTCGTTTTTCTCGAAATAAATATTTTGTCACTGACTTAACACCGACCAAATGATATCTAAATTTGGCGTATTTGTTCCATGCCTTAAGGCTAGTTTACAGTTCGGGAAATGGGTCACGGGGTTTGTGTCGGGATTTGGATCAGAGGAAATTTTCCGTCGAGATCTCTCCACACTGTCAAAACAAAAGTTCTGCTGCTTCTAAAAAACACCAACAGTATCAAAATAGCACCGAATCTAATAAAAAACCAATTTTTCCCTGTCGTAAACAATTAGTGTTGAATTGTTCCCGGCTGGATTTCTTTGTGGAGAGTTTTACAATCCCGTTATATTTCCCGCGATTGGGTTTCCCGATCAAACGAAAAGCCCATAATACCCCCATACTCATGGTCCAAATTCGCCCCACTGCATGGTGTTTTTTGATAGTGTTTAGAATAGGTTCAATGCATGCAAACACCATCACCATGGTCCGGAAGATCACGTTTAGAAACCATATTCTGGCGTATTAATGGGTTTCTGAGACCATTTCATGGTTGTAAAACTTTCCATGTTCATGGTATTTTTATGGGGTTGGATGGTATTTGAACCCATGAGAATTTGCTCGGGTTACACTTCATGAAAACTGTCATTTTTGTGTAGACTCATTTCCCGTCACGGAATTTGAAATCCTCAGCTCCATTTTAAATATACGGGGACCCAAATCTCATGACAGGTTTTCCGAACTGTAAACTAGTTACTTAAGGGGTTATATACAAAGTTGTGGCGAAAAAGTGAGCTAAGTTCGTGATTGTTTAAAAGTATTTTATGCAAATTTTATTTGAAAAAGCGAAAGCCAGTTCGTTAGTAGTACTATCTAACTTCGAAAAAAACAGATTGAATTAAAAAAATATTCAAGGTTGGTGAAGCTATGGCCTATCCCCCAAAACGTGTTTTTTTGGCAGAGGTTTGCGGTGAAGGGCTCTCCAAGCCAAACCGCTCAACAGAAATCGAAAAAAAGTAAAAAGATTATTGAAGAAAAATGGATTGTGATGTACTTGAACGGATCGGTTTTCTAATTGAATTTTTTTTTCTTGCTTGAGTTTTTTGGTGTTCCAAATTTTAAACAAAAATTCATTACAAAGAATCGAAAAAGATCGGACGAATAATTTTTGAGATATCACGTTGAGCGCAACGGTACTCGTCAAAAAAAATTCATTCCGAGATAATGGCGTTTATAATTTTGTGTTAACTTAATTCGTGGAAGAACCAGCTCGCTACAAATGGCTGTAATTTGAAATCAAGTGCTCCGATCTGGATGAAATTTTGCACAGATACTTTCAAAAGCATTTCACTTTCAGAATATTCAATAAATTTTTTTCCGATTTTTCGAGATTCAACTTTGTATACAGGGTGTTTGGTTCATGATTAAAAACCTCTCGAGGGGTGATTGACTGTCATATTCGAAGAAAAAAAAAACGTTCTACACATACCATCAAATCTAAACTGTTACAGAGTTATTGAGCTTTTTGTGTAAAAGACTTATTTATCTTAAAATACCTCTAACTCTAAAAGTATACTTCGTATTTTAAATGCTTTAGTTCCATTGGAAAGGTGGGAGAGTTTTATATTGATTGGTGTTCTCATATCTTTCAGTTAATTAGTTTTATTTGCCTTTTAGTTGTAAAGTAGTTAAAAGTTAGTGTTTTTGATGAGGTTTTTGTTAATTTTCTCAAAATAATGAATTATTATTATAGCAATATCTATTATCCAAAAGTTGGATTTTAAAACGTTTGTAAATTTGTTCTTCAACATCATATTCCTATCTCTTCTCGTTTCTTTGTAATTTAATTACTAAACTTTTCCTGTAATAAACTTGCAAGTGCTTAAAAGACTCTAATCTAAAAAATATGTTTTTTTTATCGTTATTTCCAAGGTTTCATTGGAAAGCTGAGAAAATTTCCTATAGATGTATGTACAAATATCTGTTAGTTCTGTATACTGAATTACTTTTTACTAGTAAAATAATTCAAAATTTGCGTTTTTGGAGAGTTTTGTAATTATTCTAATTATTAATCAGCAAAATTTATCGTTACTATTGTTCATTCGATTCCCCTTAACATTCTCTATAACTTGTTAATTGACATATTATCCCTATCGCTTTTCATTTCGCTGCTATTCAAAAGTTAACACAGCACGATGTCACCACAAATGTAGTAGGTTCGATATCGTTGTTTTTGCATATGAAACGGTGTGATAAAAATTATTTTGCGTCGAAACAAAAGGAGATAATTGAATGGAGTCAAAGAAAGAATTGTGGAACTTGCTTAGATGCATTAATGCCATGATAATAATGGTGATGTTTATTATTTACTATTTTAAGAAAATAACGAAAATGCTAATAATAACACTAACTTTAAACTAATTTACCTCTAAAAGAATACTAACTTCACTTAACTGAAAGTTATCAATGCATTTTTCTCTGTAAAATTTTCCTGGCTTTCGATTGAAAAGAAAAAAAGGTACTATAAGTGCCATACTTTTTCAATTAGAGCTTTGTGAATAGTGAATAGTGAAAATGAGATAAAAATATTAAAGTTCAATAACCCAAACTCATGAAAACAAGAAAAGATAAGTATATCATGTCAAAGAACAAATTATGCAGCTCTTCAAGACTAACAATCTGAGTGATTAAAATGATGATGTTAACTATTAATATTTTCGAGAAATCAACGAAAAATCGATCAAAACTGTTAAATTAAAAAAAATTACTTTAAAAGGGTTACTTAACTTCATTAGTTGAAACATGTGGGGACATCAATCAATAACACACATTTTAACACAAAAAGTTCAATAGTTAAGATTTGATGGTATGTGTAGAACGATTTTTTTCTCCAAATATGACAGTCAATCACCTCTCGAGAGGTTCTTAACCATGAACCAAACACCCTGTATGACCCATTAACAGATTAGTTGAAAAGTACATTTAATTTTTTTTAACAACGTGTAATCAGAAATAGAGTGAAAAGTATTGAATGTAAGTCTCGGCGTCTTTAGGTAAGTTAATGGTTAATATACGCTCTACAAAATTGCTTAAAGTTTCTGATTATATTTATGTACTTGAAAGAAGGATGGTAAATATGTCTCACATTTAGGGTTAATCATTATATTAGCAAAATAAAAAGGCTTATCACTTTCACAAATTCCAGCGAAGGCGTCAATGGTTCAAAGGTAACAATGTCGGCATAATTCATCGATCGCACATTGTTGGGAAAAATACTGTGCAAAAGGACGACGGATGAAGCTAGTTAATAGAGAGTTAATTCGGCATCTATTTTGTCACGTTTTTATTCGATTTCTTGTGCTTCAAAAATAATTTAAGGATGGAAATAGTTTTTCAGTAAGAATAACAGTATCACTGTGTATGGTAAACTTTTTATTGTTTTCAACTAAATATTTGGCTATAATATTCCAAGTTGTCGGACATTAGAATCAAAACATTGTACAACTCTACAGATATACGAAGACGCCATATTGAACGAAACAGCAAAATTGTTGACCCAATCGCGCACATAAACCTTTCCTTGGGAGCACTGCCAGTTTTTTTACAATGGAATGAAAGACTACCAGTTTGTTTTTTTCCTCAGCAGATCTCCTTTACCCCGTACAAATCCCCCCTATAATATCCTAATTCACCTCTGGCGCTGAATTCACTCCCAGCTTGAAAACAGCTGGTTAAAATAGACAAGTTTTAAAATTTCATTAAAATCAATCAAAGTTAGCGGTGCGAAACATCGGCGAATACAAGATTGACAAGCCATCATCAGATTTGAAAACCTATGAAAACAATTAAGTTTGGGGAAGTTAAGTCATCTTTCAGGTAAACATAATAAAAGATTTTTAAAAAAAAATTGTTAATATTAAATTAACCAATCGCTAAATTTATTCCTTTTCACCCAAAACCCGCTTTCGGAACCCCCCTAGCGCAAGACCGTATACGTACAGTACTTGTCAGCAACGCTCAGCTGTTGTACCTACTCCTCCGCCGGAGAAGTAAAACAAATCACGACAGCACAGAGCAGAGTCGGTAATAGGAATGTACCTCTATACCGTACCGACCGAACTCTGTGTGCCTTGCTTCTCTTTTTCGCGAAACGACCGACGAGACGATGATACAACACCACCGGGCAGCAAACCGTTGCGTTGTTGCATGCGAGAAACGGACCGGTGTGAGAGAGTAGGTAGGTAGGTAGGTAGGTATAGTAGCTAGCACGCGAACTAAAATCATCAGAACCATCAGAACGGTACACGACACTCCGTTCGGCGAGCGGTTCCGGTTTTTAAAGTGAACGCGACTTTGACTGTGATGATGAGCGACTATGCGAGTAAGTAGGTGGGTTACCGTACGGTGAGACAATCGAGTGAGGAGCCAAAAAAGACAACAATGTTCTCCGCGAGCAGAGTAGGCCTACTCTTCTTTGACTATTTATCGCGACCGTGTCGTCGTGCGTTGCTCGCTGTTGCTGTTGTCTTGTCAGCTTACTGTGTTTGTCTTTTTTTTCTCGCTTTACGTAAGAGACTTGAATTAAAAATTAAAGAAAATGCTCGCAAAAAAAAATCGCGCCGCTCGCGATTGTGTTGTGGCGAACTGCTGCACAACACACATCGGTCGGTTGGTGAGCTATGAGCCAGCTGGATGACTGACTGACTGACGTGTGGTATAGTCGGGTTGGGTTGGGACAGGGGGAAGCTACCGAGCACCACTACCAGAGTCAAGCCGTGCTTACAGCAGCACACTGTATGTACATATATCGAGTAGGTGAAGGCGGAAGCTCTACGAGAGAATGAATAATATACTTTTGAATTAGCAAATTCGCTTATTAGCGTGTGGCTTGACTTGACGGGGACCGGGTGGTGCGCGCGTGTGTGTGTGCGATTGTGGAGTGCGGTAGTCTACAAGCGGTGCAAACAGCAGCGACACGAGGAAAGAATCGGAATCCAGGAAGAGACTGGGTATCGATGAGCAAGACGACAGAAAAAAAACGATGCCAGCTTTACACAGGCTTAGAAGTAGGAAATGGATCGTGGCTCGCAAGCAGATAACCTGTCTTGTGCGACCCATCTCTGTAGGTACTGACTGTGGGTGGGGAAACGCGGAACCAGTACATCTGCGTCATTGGCAGGATTTTTTCCGGCCACTTATGTGATTTGACATTTGTCCGGACATGTTGGTTTATAATGATATCATCATTAGCAAATTAGAGTTTCAACAAAATGAAGATGGTGTCAGAGAACAAAAAAAAGCAGAACTATGAATACTAATTACTCGCCGGGTTGTCTTAGCGGTGAGACAAAGAAGGTAACCGCCGGGGTGGCAGCCGGCCATAAGTCAGCGGCGAACGACGAGTGGTGAACGAGTAGCGTGTGTGTGAGGGAGAGAGAGAGAGACAGCGCGCGCGAAGAATGCAGACACGGAAATATGAGTCGCAGTTTGTGGCTTAAAATAACTGCTCGTAAGAACCGGACTGGAAAATTTAGATGATTCACATTTTTGTTGTACACTGCGGCGCCGAGATCTCGGTTCTCCGCTTTACCATGCTTTAATAGCAACAGGAAGTGCACTCGGTTGCGAACAAGCACGAGCTTAATGTGCGAAGGAATAGGCGGTGGAGACTGGGGGGGGTGGTACACGGGAAGTGTCAGGCAGCGAGGAAACAGTTATTCTCGGGGAAATATTTTTTCAAGAAATTCAAATGGTGCTAAAATAGTTGAGTGATTAGCATATATAAATTTGCTCCGCACGCTAGGCGAGAATCGGTGAGAAATGCATATCCGGAACGAAGTCGTGCACATCTGAGCGATGCAGTTCTCGTGGCACGGCCAACGGATGTTCGCCCTGGGGGGGAGGTGTGTTTTCGCTTCTACGAACGGAACTTGGCTTCAGTCAGCAGAGTCGAGTGGGTGGGCGGTTCTGAGTAAATTAGACAAGCGGATGGCGTTGCTGATTTTAATCGTCGCCTACTTAATCGTGAGTCGATATGCTTTTTCTGCGTACATATACACTGCTGTCAAGCCTGTCAGAAGTCAATCTCGTCGAGGAACGGCAAACTGTTTGTACTGTTTACGTTTCAGAATGGGAAGAAGATTAGCGCGCAGAAACGAACATGTCTATAGACACACGTACATTATTGATTACGTATGCGGAAATCTAGACACTCCGGTTCGAGCCGAAGCGTTTCTTCCCGAAGTCCGGCCAGTATAGAGGACTAGTCGCACGAATATTTACACAACAATCATGATAAAAATCTATGGAAAGTAAACACCGTATACGAGATTAGTAAACATGCCGACACAAGAGTGTCGAGGTGGGGAGAGAGTAAGAGAGAGAGAGAGAGTACTGCCCTCTGGTAGCTGACGAGGGTAGTACTTGTGTACTACCATACAAGTGCATCGACGGCAACTTTAATCGAAGTCTGAATGTCGGAAGAGTGAACAAATTAACTGTAATTCTTACCCCGGACCCCAGACTGCAACGTGAGTACGCATAGCGAAACCACACACCCCTCGCTAGCGTGTAAGTTAGTGGTGGTGGGCCCACAGTAGGCGAACAAACGACACAAAAAGAACGCGCCATCGCAAAAGCCAATCACCGTGCACACCGGCCCGGCTCGCGCTCGCTCTTGGTGCTACGCGACTGGTGACTGGTTATCCTTGGATCGCTCGTGATTTCCGTTATTTCCAGCCGCCGGTTGCTGGCGAACGAGAAGCAGGAACTATTCTGCCTTTTTGGAGGCTCGACGTCACAGTCATCAGCCGTCGTCGTCGTCTCCAGCCAACATTCGATTTCGAAGCGGAAGTTTTGTCAGTTTTAATAGCTCTTTGCAGTGTTGCTTCCGTTAGAAGCTGGTGGCAGATGGCGGAAGATTCGCTGCTTGAAAAAAAGCGAACGACTTGTCCTAGAATCGTAGCAACCTGTTGCGTTTGCGTGAGCGTTGTGTCAACGCACTGTGGAGTAACTGGGCCGAAAAGAAGGTCACAATTATTTTGTGCTGCTTTGAGTTTATATTTAATGGAAAGCATAAATAATTAAAATTGGAACTATTTTCGTTTAAAGAAATCCTCCTACCAATGTGGAATTTGTTTTCTTATGAAGCTTTATAGAAACTAGCCGATAATGACAGACCAAACCACATTTACCTTACTACGTTTCAACTTACGTTTTCTAACGTTTCAGAAAATGTTGAGAGGAATATAATTCCTTTGATTAACGAAGAACTTGGTATGAAACACACTCTCAATTGATTGCATCGAATCACTTTACTGCACTATTTGTAACTGATTGCAACTCTAAAACATTGAAATCAATCTGAATCACAAATCGTGCAGAAGGAATCATATTAGTCTGTTTTCCTATCTACCTTTACTCTCATTAATAAAAAGTTAGCATAACAACAAGCTACTCTCGCGCGGCTATCCGGTTGCAAGAGAGCCAGAGTTTTAGAATTAATCCTTCAAAAGATAATTCGTTTAAAAATTCTCGGCAGCCGACTACTCAGAGCAGAAAATACTTGTTCAAGGGGATGCATGTGGAGAGGCAGTGGATTGCTTTGTCTCTTGCAAAAACATGCAACGGACTAATATGCTTTCCTTTCATCAGTAGATTTGCATTCGCACGTTGTTGGCGTCCGTATTGATCAGCACGAAGGTATAGATTCGATTTGCACAGAGTAGACCTACATGTTAGGTTCAAATGTCTTGTTTTTGATGATCATTATGCAAACTCATTTGGTTCTGGTCAAGTACGGAGGGGCATCGCACAGGCTTAGAATGACCATATCAGTCGAGTAAAAACCCAGGACTGTGGAGCATGGACATCTATCCGTACCGTTAGCTCTCGTTAGCTCTTCCCCGGTTATCGGTAGTCATTTCTGGGTGTTCATGAGAATTCTATCGCAGTTCTTGTTACACCACAATCAGTGAATATTTAAAGCTATTGTTGGAGGAATCAGCAATCCTCAATTGAGCAGATGAGATGAAATATTTTGAACTCGTCTATGAAGGGCCAGCGAGAAATCTTCAGCACGAATACACGTCACTGAAGTAAAGCAGAAACATCAACGGTTCTATGTAGCTTCCCTGAGCTACTGGTGGCGAAATTCAAACAAAGAAAACCAAAGGTGCGGTAAATCTGGCCGCAAGACATAGCATAATTATGACAGCGCCAGATTTTCCAAGCGGACTACATTCAGATGACTTTACTTAGACGTTAGAAACGGCCATTAGCAAGAGAAATGGGTATGGTAATCAACATATTTGTGGTATATCTGACCAGGGTCGAGTAACGGCGAATCAAATATTTAAATAATGCCAATAAAACTTTCCTCATGGGGGTTATCTATGTTTTAGGTAGATTTTTTAAAATTTTGTATCACAAAATCAACTCAAAATTGAAAAATATCTACCAAATCTAGTAAAACGGGCATTTATCCACAAAATATGGAACACCCGTGCGAAAAGCCCTGTTGACATTCTTCTAATAGTTTTTTCTACGTTACTCGGCATCGTGCAGGTGTACCATTTACCGATTCTTTGAATAGTTTGTTACCGCACGTGTCATATGAATGAAGTGTAATCCACTTGGAAGAAAATCTGACGCTGTCATAGGTCTGCCGGGCAGATTCGCGCATCGATTCATATGGATAGCTCACGGAAGCTCCTTAAGATCTTTGATGTTTCTGTATTACTTCAATGACGTGTATTTGAGCTGAAGACTCCTCGCTGGTCCTTCAGGGACGAATTGTAACCCTGAAATAGCTTTATTTTTTACCTAACGCTGTATATCGAATAAACAAGTATAGAAACGAAACTCAAAAAATAGTATTCATGAAAAAGGGCCGTCAAATGAAGTGACAGTTTTACAACAATTTGCGAAAGAGAACTCTTACCACTTATTGATACGGGAATGGTGATGAAAACAGGATGGTTTTGTTTTACCTGAAAGGAGATGAAGAAGAAAAAATCAATTAGCGATGAAGCGATGACGCAATACTTATATGTAAGATATAATTAATTACATAGTTGGAAATCCTGTAAATTTCAATTGTAATAAACAGCATCCTCTAAATATATCGGAATTATACGTGCGATATGAAAATTCAATGACTATAGCAACCGTAAATGCTTGGACTTGAACCACCTTGGAAAAAGTGGGAATGGAGAATTAGGTCTTCTCAAATGGCTTGAATCTTATTAAACTAACCGTCAACAAGTAGCTAGATTTATAGGGAAAAATCGAATCCAATTCAAGTCACATCAGGAATTCCTCAAGGCTCCCATCTAGGCCCTCTTTTGTTTATTTTATTCGTGAACGATATGCCATTCATTCTTGAAAACATGAAAGTTCTTATCCATGTTGACGACATGAAGCTCTTTTTGGAAATAAGGAACGATAAAGACATAATGATACTACAGAAAGAAATATATATCTTCTGGTGTAACAAAATTCTTCTGGAACTAAGCCTAAAAAATGTAATGCCATATCTGGAAACGAAATACACCTGACAGTTCAATCACTCTAAGAAATTAATTGGTACAAAAGTGTGAAAGAGTTAAAGATTTGGGAGCCATTTCAGATTCAAAATTCACATTCTTTGACCACTATAACAAAATCATCAACAGAGCAAATAACATGCTTAAATCGTTTTTATATTTCTATCTTGTACGCCCAATAACTGTTGCACTTTCTTGCACTCAAGACCGGTTCGTGTTTCATGGAATCGGTTGATGAATTTTGAGCAGAAATAGGCAAGGATTTCGAATAATATTTCCGAAAGATTTTACTGGTATTCAATCTGGAACATTTAAATTAAACAGCTCGCAAGGATATTTGTTTATTCGGAGGACAGAGCAACGCGAATTGTTAAAATGTACGATGAGAGATTTCTCTTACGAAGACAGGTGGGAAATGATATATTGCGATCCGTTTTGAGTCAATATTATCGTTGCTGAACAAATTCTTTGAATATTATCGGACCCTATAACTGAGCTTCGTTGAATTCCTGAACGTCAGACTTCCCATGAACATCGACAAGTTTGCACATGTGTACAAAATTTCGTGCATGCGTTCAACATCAAACACGCTTTACTTTTGTGTACAGGTTTGCCTCGAACATCGAACCCAAGTGAACGATGTGCAAACTTAGGCTTAAACATCGTGTGCGTACACCGGGTGCGTACACAAGAAAGATACACACAAAACAAAAACGAGACAACGCTAGTGATGATGAGTGAGAGAAAGAGAAAACTAGTATCGAAAACCTGTGTGTACGAACACCGCGTACGTACTTGGGGTTCGGATGTGCAGGCGAACATGTGTACGAGTTTTTGTACGCATTAGCGTGTTCGAGTTTGCACACGAAATGCGGGTTTAAGATGAGCCCAGAACTAGAGCGAAAATGGTGTTCAATGTTCATTTGGGAAGACTGGTGAACGTTAGTGTGAGCGATCATCGATGAACTCAACAGATTAAAACGGTTGTTTTGATCTATTGAAAAGTCTGAAATTATAGCATGGAGCAGTATACACTGATGGAGAAGGTGAAGCAAATGTTGAGATATTTTGTGAAACCGGAATATCTTCCTCGAATTTAAGCGATTTCAATTTTTTTGCTTGGAATTTGAAAACTCTACATGAAGTATATTTTGTAGTGTGTTGTAATCAATTGAAAATTAAACAGTTTTAGATGCTCGATATAACTCTTTTTATATGGATACGAACCAATACAAGCTTTTGATTTCAATAGTTGCTCCCTAGAAGACAAACCCTTATTTTCGGTAATACAACTTGCGAACTCATCAGCTGTTTGTGGATTTGAAGGCAGTGCACGATTCAGTACAACGAAACAAACGATGATGCCAGATAATGCTTGAACATGGCTTCCCAACAAACTGAATAGGTTGGGTCAAAAACAAGCTTCAGAATATTTCTGATTTGTTGTTCAAGAGTGCAGGACAGTGAGATGCCAAAATCTGGTGTGCAAAGGAATGACACTATCTGTACGAGATCTTACTTGCTTCTTGGCTTCCGGACGGCTCAGACACCATTGGAGTCGATCGCACAGCAGTGGAAGAGGCTTTTGTGTTTTTTTTTTCAAAAGAGAGGCTGCCATCAACGGACTGATTACAAACTCTAACAAAATAAAGAGCACCAACCTTAGGGGGGTGCTAAAATCTTGATCTGCTTTAGAAAATAAGTGTGGTCAAGTCGCAAAATAAGTCAGGATAGGAGTATCATTCCCAGGCACACAAAAAAATTATTGTTTGAAAGTCAAACTGAAAAAGAAAACCAAAGAAGATAGCAAAAAGGCGCGTAACTGATACTCCACCAAAGGCGCCAGAAGACTACGCTATGGTCCTTTTGGTACAGAATAAACAACGAACAAGACAAAGACATCAAATTTCAACAAAAATAGCGAAAAGTATAGAAAGTTTTTCCACTCGTTTTCTCAGCTTCATAGTAACAAGGGTTCGGAAATGTGGTCATGGCTGTAGCAAAGATCGTAAGCTATAGATTAATTGTCATCGAAAAGATAACCCCATGTCGTATCATAAAAATTGAATTCCCTTCGATGCTGAGAAGAGTTCAGCAATATCACAAAGTAGCCGGTTCCCAACATAGGTCCAACCCATCCTGCACTAAGTTGAATCTCTGGTTGAAATATCACATGAGATTTTTAGTGTTCCTGGAAGCGTTGGGAACTCTTTGTTTCTTCTGAATTGTCTAAGACCGGGTGCTGTTTGCTTCGAGTCTGTGGCAGAGCTTTTTCTTGCCGGTATATTTAGAAGCCTTTCAAGAGAGAAAAAAATTGTTACAAAGAGTTTGTAATTAGTGCAATACTACATGCATGACGCGCGGTACAAACAACCGATCATGCAAACGATCCTTGTCAAAGAAGACGCAAAGAAGACTCGCCAAAGGTCACCCGACACTAGTTGAAGGGACACCCCATTTTGTCCCGTGTTCGAATCAATAACTACACCTTCGATGTCAACTTTGTGAGCGGGCATGTAAACGCGTTAGTTCTTCATGAAAGTCTTGTTGCCAGTAAGGTCATTTGTTTGCTTTAGACAAAATATCACAATCCTGAGCTTAGGTCAAGTTTCACATTTCTGCGTCTTGCGGAATATTAGACTACTTCGCGGACTACCTTTAATCCGAAAGAAGATCGGATACAGTTGAACTCAGTTCAATGTGTTAGATTGAAGCTCGGAGTCTTTGATTTTAGGACCATTTGGGTCAATTCAGGAGAGTTTATTTATGAACAGCTAGAGCAATACGCAAAGTGAAAACTGAAGAATAGGAAGGAAGAGACAGAAATCATGGACGATGTAATTTGAAGAAAAAAAACAAGTTTGAATTCATAGTAAAGAAATAACATGGTCATCTAACTTCACACAATATACGGCTGGATGCAACCTATTTTATTAAAATAATGGAACGAATAATACTGGAAAACTTAGTCAGCAATAGATCATAAAAGCATCTTTGTTTCATAAGCTTGTGCAAAAAGGCGTGGGGATGATTCTGTCTGGAATATAATCGGAATGCCGTGGCGGCCCTTGGACTGGCAATTCAAATCTAACGATGTGCACCGTAATCAACAATCCACTTAATCGTGTCCGATTCAGCTAAGCTTTTGCAAAGAGACTTTTTTCGATGTGCTAATGCTGTTGAGGTGCGTCCGGTTATTAAATTCGATGATCGCCTGTTTCCCATACATGCCATTGGTACCCTAAAATACAGTCTTCTGAATAGATGCTCTCTTCGTCGCCTTCGAACACCCAGTGTCAACTGATTTCATAAATATACAGTAAAGATTTGTGGCTGGAATTTACATAAAATGAAGGACAGTCCAACATGAATTAAGTAGGGAGTATTTCCATGTACACACATTATTATTTGAAGGTCGAACTAAGGTGTTTACTCTGCCGACAGAAAAGCACGCTACAACCCTGCGTCCAATTGAATCAAGCTCAATTTTTTTAAGAAGCAACCTGATCCGAGTCAATGATTGAAAATATACAACTGGATTCTACAGCAGAGCAGGAACAGGACTAGAAACAAGTAACATTTATTGTTATTCATAAACCGTAACCACAATTCGTATCGGCCGATTGTAATTGATTGTTATCGAAATTAAATTTACCTGTCGCAAAGGAAAGGGTACGAACGATTGTCTAGCGATTCTGTAGCAATTGTTATCTCGGATAAACTGCACCGTTAATTCGACACAACTATTCGTTAATTTGTTGTCAGAAACGCTCATTACCTTTTCTCATGGGGATACGTTTTTAAGCGACTACATCCTAACCAACTATTTTAGTTCTGCCGCGAACATTCATATTGTTAGCGTGGAACAAATACAGTATCGTTGTTTGTGTATTACCCCGAAATCAAATTCCATTTCTGGGATATCTCTTCTCATCCGTGACGTGAGTTTATGCATCTATTGGTCATTGGAAATTTTGTTGAGTTTCAATCGCAAAGCAAATTTTTGACAATGTATATATATGTTTCTGCAAGATTCAGATTACACTTCGGCATAGAATAAACGTCAATGAAAGAGGAAATATTGAAGGATATACGGAAGTCCGGATTATGCAAAAAATACGTATCAAAGACTCCATTAGCTTCGGTATCGTTAATAACAATTTATCAACAATTTCGGCAATGATCCTGGTTCCGATGATTACCGCTAAGGGGATTGGGGTTACATTCTATTATCCCTCAGTCATTATCGACAGCATAGTTGAAGGCAGATCGTGATTTTAATCGCGTAATATCTATGCGCATGTTCAATCACTATACAAACTATGCACATCTCTTTCATATCGGTTACATTATTAGTAAACTATGCGGGTGTGGCAAAGGTTATCAAGGCATCGAGCACGTTGTTTGGACTTAAGAGCCCGTGCTAGATCGCCCAATGTCCAAATTCGTGATTTTTTTATGCTGATGTGGGATACAGGATCTGGGATCTCTAGGGAGTCAATTACTTCTCAGAGGTCAAATCTTCATATTTTCGGTTTCTCGCTTATACCAGCTACCGAGGTTATGAGCGAGTAAAGGCGCTATAACCTAGGCTCATTAGCCAGGACTGGGTTCAGTACCTCTGCTCCATCCTAGGAAAGGACCAAGAGAATGACATTAACCCTCTTAGCCAAGTCACTCCTAACGATTTAACAAACCCGCATCAAATTGAAACGGTCGGTACGGTTGTCCACGTTTCTTCCTTATTCAAGGTTCAAAATAATTCGTTGATTAAATTCTTTATTGAATGAATAATTTTATTGCCAAATAATTTTGAATCATGTTTATTTTGTACGCTGCACAGCCGCTTTAATGATTGTGTCACATACCATATGCGTTGCGTTGCGTAAGCACGGTATACTTCGTAGATTGCAGACTGATGACTCTCATTTCCAGCAAGACTACTTGAGGAGCACTGTTTGGGAATAACAATTGATCCAGTCCGAGCGAGATTTTCGCCTGAGAGCCACCATTGCGGGCCACGACCATCTTTACCGTAACTTGGGATGAGAAAGGAAGTGTTGATGTGGTACTTACTTAACGGAAGGCCCCGACTCAGTGACACTCCCACAAGTACCACGGATTGGGTAGTGGGTGGGTTGTTAGTCAGGATTCGCTTCAAGCAAGCGATGCGACTTAATGATTGTGTCAAATACCATATGTGCCACAAACATTAATATTGACAAGAAAAATTGTAGACAAACTTCTGAAATTTTCCAGGATCCCTACATGTATTGGCTGTGTATGTGTAGACTAGACTAGACTATACCAACTACGGAGTTTATGCAGCAAATTGTTCTTTCCGCATTCACCATGAGACAATGCTTGTATGCTTTTCTCTTTCGCATATCGCGTAAATTTATGTTCTCTCCGCTCGCCGTACAAGTATAAGTCGGAGCTCGTTCTTTTGTATGTGATGAATAATGTGCAAATCTAGAAAAGTTGTGATTTTTTCAATTATTCATGATAATACAAAGAATCGTAACTGAACTTATGAAGAGAAGATCTTAGCCATAATTTCAGTGAAAACGGAACAACTGATGCATGTTCCGAAGACAAAATATGAACGATTTCCTGATGTAAATTGAAAAGTATTAAGTGACGTTGCCGAAAAAACGTCCCAAAGCTCCAATTTAGCTCCTTATTAACACGAGAAAGTCAAAGTTCCAGGTAGCTAAATGCTACAGCAATTGGCAGCAATTTCATATGGGATACGCACCGTGTTGAAATTCTTCAAACATTTTTCGATTCAGGTGGATGACACTTAAAATCTACGGATCTCATCCCATGTAAAAGTAGCCACATTGGTGACACGTCTTACGTGAACACTAAACAACTTCCTGGTACCAGCCGATGTCTCGACAGAAAGCACAGGAGTTCTGTTTGCCGACGAGGGATATGAACCGAAGCCGTCTTTTGGTATAAGAACCAAACGCCTGGTACTATACTAGCGTCTAACTAGCGCCAATTTGGTGCTGGTTTGGACTTATCTAGCTAGAATTAAGTTGGTAAAGGTTACTGATGAGGAGAATCCGAAACACTAGAAACCACACAGAATGTTAGGTATTGTGTCCTTTTGAACAAAATTCGGTCTTATCTAAATCTCGTTTGGGGATTTTGCATTCTTTTTGGTTTAGCAACTCACAATTATTTCGTTTCATTTTCAGTAAATTTAATAAATGTTTATAATTATTTTACTCATTAGAAACTATGAGGAATCGGCCTTCCGGATTTATATTTCGAAATATTCCTTCGCAGATAATTACGTGCAAAGTAAGACTTTTCCTAAGTTTAAAAAACCCGTGAAATTCAAGATTTTTACCTTCAGTCTCCAAAATTCGCCTAACACCCTTGTGTTCTATAAATTGCATCAAATCGCCAGAAAAATAAAATCAACCCACACAAAAAACAAAACCCGAACCGTCAAGATGGCGTTCTCCAGAGCTGGACAACCGGCAAACAAAGCAGTGACTCGAACTCGAACATATTCCGGGAAGCCAAAAACCTTTTCATTCGAAAACACAAAAAAGTCCAGTGAACAATCGATACCTGTGTTGATTCTTCTATGGTGTTGACCATTTTTTTTGTTGTCCCTGGTGCTCGTTCGCAAAGACTTAGAGGCCCAGACAAAGCGGCACAACGGATGACGTTTTCATATGTTTGTAGAAATAATATTTTCGGTGACTTCCTTTTTCACAAACAATACCGAGAATGCGAGGTAAAAAGATACCTTCTTTTCGAGAATAGAAACGAAAATAAATGCACATCATCGCAGTTCAAGACTGGTGTGCATGATGCAAGATCAAGTAGAAAAAAGGGGAGACGCCGAGACGCTGATGGATGTCGCTCTAAAAAGGATCAAAGTTCGCCAGCTGCAATCGATCTGTACGTAAAATCTCCCCAAACCTGAGCCGATCCGGTTGGAAAATGCTGAAAACTTCACTGTCGCTCGGTACTGCACCTACTCCGCTAGCCAAGCCGGAGCGGTCTTCTTTCAAGCCACAACAAACCATCCACAAACGCCATAAATCAGATTGGTTCCTGTTCTCGCTTTTCCCAGAAAACCAATAGTAAAAAAATAAGAAGAACCCAAAACTAGATCCATTTAGGTCCTCTATTTGCATGAATAGACCTTTTCATTCTCACTTTGGGACCTAACTATAATAACAACGGCCAGAACGACACGCCGAAACAGAGACACCAACAATCTAAGAAATATGAAGAAGGACCTCTTCTAAGATTACCGGGGTTCGAAAAAGCGGACCAAAAAAAAAAAAAGAACGATCGTTGGAATGTAAGATCTTTCTTTGTTTTCATTCAGACCCACAGAACAGACAGGGAAGAAAAATACGGAGGAGAAAAAAAAACCGTCAGAGGAAACGGCCGAACCCCGAAAGCAGTGAAAGAGATCTTTGAGGAACGATTTTTCATCCCATGCTGCGTAAGATGTGTGTTCCTCTTATTTTCGGACGGTCTTCAA
Organism: Topomyia yanbarensis; assembly: GCF_030247195.1. NCBI lineage: Eukaryota > Metazoa > Arthropoda > Insecta > Diptera > Culicidae > Topomyia > Topomyia yanbarensis. Next base: position 33,730,625 of record NC_080671.1, on the reverse strand, counting down.
CTTTCAAGAAAGCATCGGTTAGCGACTAGCAAAGAAGTGGTTGAAGAAGCCCAAGAGTTGAGTTTTTTTCTTTCTTCAAAAGAAGCCTCAAGGAATGGATGCTCGTAAAGTGTTATTTACCTTTTAGATTTGAAGCTTTCTTCTGACAATTTTCCTCCTCTCTAACTCCACCGTGCGGGCGAGGGGTCCACCATTCCACCATTCGACGATGATCGGTTGTGAGTTCCTTCCGCGTGTTTGCGCTGGATGTTGCCATTGAATGGAATGGAGCGGTAATAAGAAGGCGCAAAAGCATCACGGTGAATAGATATAAAAAAGAACCAAGTAGGCACAGGCAGAAGGAGAGAAGAATTTAAATTTGTGATAATTTTAATCGTTTCAAAGTAACCAAAAAAGGAGCTTAGAAAAAGACGAAGATCTATGCGGGAGGGGGAAGGAAAGATGATTTTCAGGTTCTTTGCTCGGCTAGCTGCGCTGCGGGGTCGGTAGGGTTTGTGTGTCCGGCTGGTCCGTCATTATCGTCAGCATCGCTTCATCTCCGCGCGCGCACCGTTCACGTTCTAACTGCCGCCACGTAACGCCCCTTTACTGCCCGCCCTAACGAGACGTCTAATCGTCTAGCTTTTTATTAGTGCCCAAATAATAGCCAACGACTCCGCGCTGCCGTTGTGCTGGTGGGTATAATTGATTTGGCAACAAACTCAGGGCACCGAGTCAGGTCAGTGGCCTCTTGACGCGAGATATGACCCCTTGATGGGTAATAACCGTAGCCTACTCAGCTTTATGGTCCAAAGGTAGCGAGCGTTTCCGCAAGGAAGGAAAAATAAATAACAAGTAGTAGGCCGTTCCTCGCAAAACTGCCACTGTCAGCCGTCAAACGTTATATTGTGCCGTATCAGAAAGGAAATAATATTCATAAATTTTCCATGTCCGCCCAGGCGATCAAATATTGCACCATCAGCATCATCCAGTCCGAAAAAGCGGGGCCTGCCGAAAATTGTGAAATGCAAAATTTGCGTGCGGCCACCAGTGCAATTAATAAAATTACACCAGTTTCGCTGATCCAGCGAAACATTCGCTTCTCCGCCTGCCGCCACGCGGGGCCCAGCAGATCCTTCGTATGTAGCGGGCAAAACCTTCCCGAACCGGCGGAGTGTGAGGCGCGTGTTTTTTTATTTCTCATAGCGTTGTTTTTCTTTTTTCCTTCCCTCTAACGCCACCAAGTGTAAATATTCCCCCATTAAACGATTGGGTCGCCATGTGAATAACACTACTAATCAGTTCCAGCCGTGGGCTCAAATTACCCAACTCCCGTTCCGAAATCCAATATGGCTGACTAATAAATCGCTCCCGCAGGGTCCGGTCCAAGACGCTGACTCGTTGGGACGGTTTGGATTGCTTGGATCAAATACGCTTATATGTGTACAGTTAGTGACGATATGGGGACGATGGGTTCGATTGCATAATTTGAGCCCTCGTGCATTTCGCGCACCGGACCCGATCAGAGGCCGCGAGAGAGAGAGGACAGAAACTTGTTAGCGAATCAGCTGATTAGCGCACTGCAAGCGATCATGTGTCGAAAAACTTGTTTATCAGCATGGGGCACATATAAATACATATATATGTGTGTACATGTCGGCAAGCAGCATTATCAGCATTTCTTTCTGTCACTGCCCTCCTGTCCGGCGGTATCAGCTCGCTGCATTGCATCGGTACATATTATAGCCTACTGCTGTTCGCGAGCATTACTCATATAATGGTTGCCAGTTCATGATAACAGTTAATTTCAGTCTGGTAACAGTAAAAAATAGCTTCCTTGGTCTAGTTCTTAATTGGTCGCTGCAATTGTTTAATAGATCATCCCTGTCTAGCGGTAGGCGAGAATTCGTTAGTTCGCCCTACACGCGTACGAACGGCTCACTCAAGTCGACGTTCTCAGAAGAGTAAACAAACTTAAACAGGAACTAGCTTGTTATCAGCGGCTTCACTGATTGTCTACCCATCTTCTTCTTCTGAAGTAGTAGGAAAATACAATTACTGATACGGTGATTGGTGGTGGCAAAGGAGACAGAAACTCAAACAAGTTCCCGATTGCTTTGATCGAGCTCTGTGAGCCGTCTGTCATTGTCGCCACCACCCTCTACGTTGACCTGTCAGCTTAGCAACACTCGAATAATAACAACTAGTTCCGGATCATAATTTATACGGAGCCCCGCGCTAACAATGTTATCGTACTAAATCCCGAAAAAAACCTGCCTGTCAATTAACTATCTTTCACTCCCAGTAATCATCGCCTTTATCAGCTTCCGTATTGTCCGAAAACAAATTTATGGCAGACTTGTGCATATCTAATCAGTCACAAACGCGTTCCCACCCCTGCCGTTTGCGACTACTAGTCTTGTCGAATTGAATCCGTCAGCGCCTACTGACGTCAACGCCAATGCCACCGCGACCCGGGTAAGATGAGGAAAGTCTGTGTTTACTTAATTTTCGCTCGTCGATCCATTGTTTACTACGGCGATCAATCAACCAGCAACCGATTCTGGATTGCAGGATTGTGTCGCGTTTTACTTTTCGGGGTAGAGTATGTACACGCCCGTGGGTAGCTGCTGGGTAGGTACCAACTGATAACATAGCAGTTGGACTGCCAATTAAGCAGCGCAGACCGGGTCTCAGGTTCATCTTTTTTGTTGATGGGCATCTATTGTGCTTAGTCATTGATTTGCGTGGGCTCGTAGTGGCGGCTGTTGATTGGTTCGATTGAGTAACAATTTCTTTGGGGTTTCAGTTGGTGATGATAGGATCGGCACGTCGCGATTGTTGTGCTACGTTAGTGTACGGATGTATCTGTGCTGTCACAGTTATTCGAACTGTTGATAATTCAGACAGGAAATATGTCTATTGTCCTGATCATTAAATAAAGTTTGTCCTATATGGTAACATAGATGGTTATCCACTCAAAATCAATATCAATAAGAGGTTCTGTTTCGATGAAATAGTTAAGTATCACGATCAATTATTCAATGCAGGAAATTGCCCAACATTGGCACGGGAAGTTGTATTAGATGTAACCTTCTGCTCCGACAATATTACACACAGGTTGGAAAGTTGACTCGCATTAAACGAGATCGAACCGTCGTTATCCAACCAAAAATACATTTACGGTGCAAAAGCCTACAACTCAGTGTGGCGCGAAGACGTACTTCAAGACCTCAAACGATGGGACCTGCTCATCCAAAACTATCTTACCAATTTCCGCTTCAGGGTCTTCATAGGTGGGACATTATCCCAGGAGTTCTGCGAGACATATGGAGTACCGCGAGGGTCAGTACTAGTCGTGGCGCTATTTGTTGTTAGGATCAACTTGCTTTACGCGGACCAAATCATCCTGGTGGCCCTGGGGAAAACGGGGATCTCACGCACCCAGATATGACCCCAGGCGGTCGTCAACGCAGTTGGCCGAAAGGCACTCGGCACCGGCTGCAACATCTCTGCCTAAAAAAGCTCCATCACCCACTGCACACCACCTAGCAAACTATCGAGTCCCTTTTTTCGGGATCGAGCTGACGTGCCGAAACCTAAAAGGGATCTCCACTATTCTCGGGCCATTATACCACGGAGCGGTGCGGATAGCCTCCGGGCTACTACCAAGCACCCCTGTGGAAGTAGCTTGCGCCAAGGACGGAATATTACCCTGCTTCTGGGAAGCAGCCAGGGTAGCTTTCAAAGGGTCAATGAACCACTCCAAGACTCGAGAAGACCTTGGGTGCCTTACGCCCCTTCGCGGCCAACATATATCAGGAATTCATCGCCCGGCTACACGTGAGACCACGGACCTGGTAGTACCACAGACCGAACATCAACAATAGTCTAACCCGCACCCGAACTTATCAACCCTGTATATCAACGACACACCAGGATCTTCACCGGTGACTCCACGGCAAACGATGGCGTCGTAGTGGGAATCAGCGGGCTCTCCTTTCGCCTAGCACCCTTCTGTTCAATCTTCACGGTGAAAGTGGCTGCCGATGGCAATGGGAAACACCAGCCGTCATCTCTCCTGACTTCCTATTAGTTTCGAGAGTCATCGCTTCCGGAACCCTTTTCATACAGGCTATCGAAGGTTACCGAGACCCACTGGTCACACTATGCTAGGTTCCTGGCCTGTATCAAAGGAAACACCGCGTTTTCAAGACGAGACCCCGACCACCGATATCTACAGGGACTTCAACACCAATCTGCACCACGAATTCACCCAGTTCACTGACCGGCGGAGATCTTAAGGCTACACACCACAATTCAAGGGATCAATCGATACTTGGACAGAACGGAACAAGAAGAAGGAACAAAAGATACTCTTCCGACTCCGAGTGAGGCACACCAGGGTGACCCACGCACACACAATCTCCAGCGCCCCAACACCAGAATTCGAACGAATCCTGCAACACCCGCCTCTCAGTCGAGCATCTCCTCTGCAACTGGACAGGAAAGACACCGGTCTATACGACCGTACCAACACCGACAAGCGAACGCGAATCCTCCGCCATACTCTCAGGAGACGTGAGGACGCTTCCCGCGGCTCTGCGCGACCTCGAGTACCCAACTACCATGGAATCGTCCATAACAGCACCCCAACAATCATCATCAAGCACCACCAATGGTCCCTATGCCACACCACTCCGGCATTGGAGAGGTCGCCCATAGCCATAGTCCGAAGCATCTACACGCTGTGACACTGGAAAGAGTTTCAAGTATATTTGATTTATGGGAATTTATTCGTAGAATCGTGAAGACTGATTCGATCAAATGGGTGTTCAAGTTTTGCTCCGTATACGTTTCCGGAATAGGTTAGAATCAACCCATTTTTACTTCTCTGTGGATATGAAGACTTCGAACATATTTTAAATAAACTTCACACTTGTTTTGGACACATCAGGGAAAATACGTGTCTGTGCATGCCATCAAGGCGGTGTGCTGTCACCACTTTTATGGAGACTGGTTTAGGAGACTTAATGAGCTTGGATTTCCGACATATAGTTTCGCTAATCAATTATCATATAATGACCACCGACCATTGCATTAACCAACGTTTTGATTTGATGTAGCAATTTGTTATGAATCAAAGGTTTTGAAATCTTGATTGATGGTGCTTCTCACGCAACGAAGGAATACAACTGGAGCTCGTTCGTTGAAGTTCATTGATTCTGAGATTATGGTCACAGATCAAGTTAGGATGATGTATAGGGTTTCTCCGTCATTTTTACTGACCAAGGGGTATATTTGAAGAGAAATATGAGTAAACACTGAAATCATACAGGAATTCGAATCAAAACGATTGTTCGTTCTTTTACATAATGAGTGAAAAAAGGACAAGTGTGCACTTTGTCATTCCTCCTGCAACTCGCCAGGGAAGCAAAGCTTGGAAAATCACCATAATTGACTCACTTCACCGAAGCGTACTTTGTTTTGGCCAAACCTAATTTTTCGCGTTTGTGAATGGTTTCGTCTGTTTAGTTAGATGTAGTCTTGCATTACTCCCTACTCCAGCAAACCGCACAGAATTGAAAGTCACCAGCCACTCTCGCTGTGGAGAATAACCAGAACGAGCATTGCTCTCCACAGCTAACTGGAGGGTATAACCAACGTGCAGGTAGGATAGTGGCATCGTCTGGGAAACGGAAGCGCACCTCCCTAGCCAATAGTTAAAACCCAAGAGCAAGAATTCGTTTGATGTTGACCCAACCGGTTAAATTAGACTAAAGCATAAGCTGCAAATAAGCTCCAACTGAAGAACTGAAGGAGGTTTTTTAATTGATTTGAACTGATTTAGAAGAATGTTGATTGAAGCAAATAGCGGAATATTTTTTCAAGTTGTGTTAAAGTTTATTCGCTTTTCGTTACTCTTTTTTGTGCATGAAGTCAGAAATACTCGGTAGACGCATCTTGGATCCTTTTAAATGAAGGGTCAGAGAGGCAAAATAAATCTGAATCCAAGAAGTGATAAAAGTATTACTTACACCTTTTAAGCATATTGCGTAAAATCTTTCAGACCTGTCCAGGAGATCGCCTCCAAAACAGTTTTTGGTTCAAACGTGGACTTTTCGAGAACTTCTGGGGACTCAAGCTCAAATAAGAACTACTCGGCCGCTCTGCTATACCCTTCTCCGTGAGTCAGTTAAGAGTTGACGTAGCGCGCCGACGCTATATCCGGCCTGTACTTCCCGTATAGTGGTTGCAACCTCCTCTGCAGTCACTGAGATCGATAACTTTCCGCATTTATAAGTGTTAAAATTGGACGAACTTAAAACCACTGCAACATATTGCTTGCTATACCAAAACTTTTCGGCCAAATTTTTCTCCCAAACGCTCAGGTATGGGATATATTGTAACAGGAGCTCTAATTTGAAACGATAACAAACTCATTAACGGCAAAGATAATGACTGTTTTGGCTTGGAGAAACTGTAAAAATTTAAGCATGATTCGCTGAAGCGTGTAGCTGCAAGCTTGCCAGTTAGGAATTGGAAATCAGTCTTACTGTTTGATAGAGTCTTATCTCACCGCTGAATGCAACCTCTCGGGAACCGTTCAGATTTTGAATCGGTTATCGAGAATGTACGCAATAGAAAGTTATCTGTCAGAATCTAGATAAAAACGACATAACGAATAACATAGAAGCAATCAATTCTTTGTTCCAGGAAAGCAAGGAGACCAGATCTTAAAATTTAGCAGAAATCCCTAAGTCAATCAGCGAATTCAGGAAACATAAAAATTATGCGCTTGCGAAAAAGCTTACGAATCTTGGGATCAAGGAGTTCTGGTACATTTCGCTGAACTAGATGGACAGTAAGTCGAAAACATCAAAACGTGCTAATTGCCGATAACCTTGGATTTAGTATTTACCAGGGCTCAAAGAATTGAATGATTCGATAAATTTCTGGGATTTTTCGGCCCTAAATTTAGAAACGATATTCAAAGAGTTCCGAATTCAAAGATCAAAAAATTAAACCATAAATTCAGTGATGAGTAATTTGAGATTGCTAGAACTAATAAAACCAATCTTTGACGAATTTATTAAACAATCCCGAATCTGCAGACTTGTGAATCTTGGAATAAAGGAATTCGTGGATTAAATAACGTAGAAATCAATTATTTTAGAAATCAGCAATGTAAGATACTGTAAGAATCCAACAAGTGGTCAGATATCAAAGATACTGGAAATTCAAAAATGGATAATTTCAGATGTTCATAACACACGAAACAAAGCGGGGAACGGCTTCATTGAGGGATCCCGGATCTCGTAAATATCGGAATAAAGGTATTCAAATATCCGGAAGTGCAGAAATTTGTGCGGAAATTAGTTAAGAAGTACAGAAGTAGAGTACAGAAAACAATAGAAACTAAAAACTGGGACCGAAGTTCAGATGTCATGGATACCTGAAATTCCTAAATGTTAACTAGCGATCAGAGAATAACATAATCTACAATATTCAGTGAACCGTGAATCGATATAGTTTAGAATCCAGATATGTCGAATTCCAAGAGCAATGAATAAGAAGGAATAAGAAGTCCTACGGGAAAATTCGTGTTCCTTAAGACATCCATCAATCCACAATACTAAAACAGCAAAATTGCCAGAACTGTGAACAGGTTACCGTGTTGTAAGAGTTAGAAATCAAAGTATTTCAGATCTCTTGAATTCTAGAATTTCAAAGAATTACTCATGAATCAAGTACTTGCGGTATCATGGATTGTGAAATGTTTCTACAGTTCAATAATCCAGAGTTACAAGATTCAGTTAGTTTAGAAATTCAGAAATTCAAGATGTTTAGAATTTAAAATCTGCGAACAAACAGTTTACATATCCGGGATACCTCAAATCTGACATTCCACGGCTCAGTACAGCCATCAGATTATTCCATAATTCAGAAGATTTAAGGAACAGCAGCCTGAAGTGTCCGAAAATCAAGAAAAATTGGATTCCAGAAACCATTTCATCTGAACGGTGGAATTCGAAATTCAAAACTATAAAATCGAAAATCAACCAGTTATTAAAGTGGTATCAAACGTCAGCAACGTGACAAATGAACTGAAAGCTTAAAATTAGAGATTCAAAAACTTTGGATGAGAACCAAAAATTAGTGATCAAGTTACGTGACACATGAACTCCACGGATTCATCCAGGAATCAAGTGCTTTCAGGTTTCTTGACCGATAAAAACAGGGATTCAAAAATAAATTAATCAATCTATCAGCACCTAAATACACAAATCCAGGATGTTAAGAACTAGATGTTCTGAGAACAAGAACCTATCAATTAGAGAATCTCGCAATCTAGAAATATGAAAAATAGACATCAAAGCTTTCACCTGTCCAGAATTTAGAAATTCACGACTTCAAAAGTGATACTTCAGTGATCAAGGAATTGATGTGTCGAGGAACTTGGTTTTTCCAGGAATTCGAACAGGAATTCAGTGATTCCGAATCTTGGTAAGTTTAGAATTTTTAGTTCGGATTAAATAGGCAACAAACAAAGCTGTTAAAAGTCAAACTTAACTAAACAGTTTTGAGAAGTTGGATTTGAACGTTTCGTGTTCCACTCGTCAGTAACTGACACCAACTTGCTGGCAGTTAGACGATATATGCAAACTAACACCAAATTGGCGTCAGTTAGACCTTAAACCCAAACAGTTCACACAACCTGTGCGAACGCCTAAAGCAACTGGCTGGTACCGAGTGATGTCTCGGTTAGCCAAGCACAGATGCTTTGGAGTTTAACTGGCAGCAAGTTGGTGTCAGTTACTGACGAGTGGAACACGAACCATTCAAAGCCAGCTCCTCTAAGTTTTTTTTCTTTTAGAAAAAAAAATAAAGGTTGCATTGAAAAGATTTCTTGAAAACTGACTCACCAAACAATTTAAAAATGCCCAGATTTTATTCGTGAAATTGCTTTTTCGAAGTTTCGTGTACAATCCGAAATTTTAACTTGTCCACCACCATTTCAACCACCAGTTACAGATTGATCCAGTTATAACTGACCCCCCGCCCAATACAGATACAATTCTCCTATTGGGCCATTGACAAAGTCCAAACACGAATCCGGATATGAAGGAGCAACTCTGTATCTAGTTCCTGATCTCTAGCAACAAGATTGCCACCCCACATCCGATGTCAGAGCATCAGAAGCAGAAGAAGGTAGAAACCGAAAAAGAAGTAACCCGCCGAGGTTACTGACATTTCAAGGTTAGATCTCGTCAACGGCGGTGTGCGGTGTGCTGGTGAAACGACGCCAGAACCACATCACCAGCAGCAGCCGTACAAGTAGCAGCACCGTGCGACGCGGAACGTATAGCGACGGGGACGCGGGCGGTGGAAAAGAGCACATAGGTTTACACCTAGAACCGGCAACTGCTATCGCACAGAAAACAACCAGAAAGACATACCTTTAACTATACATGTGAAGGCATCGGGAGAGATGTTCGAAAGAGAGAACGCGGATTAAGATTTGAATTTCGCCTCTGCTTGGTTGATGCTTATTATTGCTGTTGTTGTTGTTAGTGGGGCTACGCCACCGCCGCGCAGTTTCGACGAAAAAAAAACCGGTGTGCTACGATTGTCGATGATGATAGCGATGATAGCGCTCGGTCTTTCTAAATAGTGCGAGTGAGGAAACCGATGAGGCGGGGTGTGCTGATGGGATGATGACGGAGATGGGACGATGGCGATCGAATCGAATGATTTAGGAAAAATTTGTGTGGAGTGCTCACTGTTCAGTGTAGAAAGTAGTTAGATCATATCTCTCGCCTAGGGAGTTCTTTTCAGAAGTTAGCTGAAGATTTCTTTTACTAACTCCTGTCCAGACTTGAATGGTTTTTATACGGTTTTGATTTGGACCTAATTCTTGTAACATGTAAAACAGCGTGTGAAATGTAAGACTGTGACAAGTGCATTGGCTGACATTTTTGTGTTTAGGTAATGGTGATTCCCTCGTAGACATATTGTATGAAATTTTGTCTATACAAATTTGTGGTGGCGGTGTTCCCAAAGTTTGTTCGAATCAGTATATTGATTATTACTTCATCAGGCATAAGATTAATTTTTTCCAGGTTTGTCCTGGATTATCCTGTCTTTTTTTTCTTTATTTCATGCAATGTTTAGTATATCATCTTTATACCCCAGAATTATTGGGAATATTAGAGATGTTAGCTAATTGATGATAGAAGATTCGCCAATTTCTGGTTGTAGTACTTCCATGATTATAGCCAACAAATATGGGAATGTTTCGAGACTTCTGTTCATTGCACAAGATCTGGAAAGTCTTCTCTCTTATAATCTCCACCGCCCTAGCAATAAGGTGGGGAAGCTTTTTATTAGTATGATGGGGATATTTTGAAGAGATATCATATGCTTTGCCGATATCAAGGGGGCCATACACTAATTACGTAAGGGCATATGGGTAGTTTCAAAATATCTTACAAATTCTTATCTGAGGGGAAGGGAGGGTTTGTCCTTTCTTACGTAATATCACAAAACAAGTTTAAAAAATTATATCCACAAGGAAAATATTCTTTTTAATAAGAAAAGGGAACTATTTTCTATTGAACCATATAATCCATATATCAAACAATATGAGTAATTTTTTGGCACTTGGTTGGAAATTGTTCTGTTCGGGAACTGGAGTCACAATATGCCTTACAAGTTAAGAAGTATTGATACCCTTCGTGTTGTTAGACCGACTTTGTCCTTTTCAAACGTTCGATTCAAACCCGCAAGGTATCTGGAAAATAGTCTAACATGCGATTGTCAAAGATCTTGAATGTCGAGTATTTCCAGAGTGTGAACTGTATTTTAATTCAAGAAAATTCGAAGATGGTTAACTCGAAGCTATGTGTACGATAAGCGTCATAGCTGGAACTCAGAATAAATTCATGCCAGAAGAGGTTATAAACTCTTAAATTCTGCATCACAAGGAAATAGATTCAAAGGAAGTGGAATATAGCACATAGATCTAAATACTGGTCGCAGTGGGTCGTCTCCAACAAAAAAGTGGAATATAGTAAAGCAGATCATGTGGACCAAATTGGAGTTACTGAATACCTGACAACAGTTATTCTTTCTTCTGGGCGAGATTGGCATGCAATTAAAATTCTGCAGATGATTACAGTTAAATTTTATCATGAGTTTTCTTGTAATAATTCTATCGAGCTTTTTATGTGCCATAATGGCGGTCAAAATTTTTCAGTTCGTAATACGTTTAATTGCCCTTTTTGACAATAATCGTTTACGCCAGCTTGACAGCAACGCCCAGTTGAAGATGTCGGGCGTTCATTAAATAAACATCCAGCGCATTGGACTAACGTAGGATGACTTAATCTCACTGGGCGGTTGACGTAATGAATTATGGTCAAAAAAGGGCCATTAAACGTATTACGAACTGAACAAACGGGACCGCCATTATGGCACGTAAAAAGCTGGATACATATCGTTTTCGCTACCTTATTATTAGATGAATTAACAATTCGATTTTTTTAATTACGATTATGTAGGCGGGTGAACTCCCCACCAAAATCTTACGAACTCTTATCTGGGGGGAGGGGGAGGTTGAAAAGCTCTAAAAAAGCCTTACGTAATTAGTGTACGGCCCCAAGAGCAATAAGAATTGTTTGTCACAAATGTGTAATCCATTGCAGATCTTCCCTGCAGGATTGAAACTTGATGGGGTCCGAAGGAAGTCGTGTTTGCCCTTAATTCGGTACATGATCCACGAAGCATATATTTTATAGCCTAAGCTACTCAGACAAGACCTTGTGGATTGAAAAAAGCATATTCTCTTGAAAATTTACGAAAGTTCTTCTATGGTACTTTTTAAAGCGTACTTTATGTGCACGTTCTTGAACCCAGTTTTCCATTATTGGATTCTGTGAAAGTTGATTCGATACGCATGTAACAGGATAGTCCTCGATCTCGTAAGTGGTTCCAGTATGCATGCGTCTTTGATTGTCTTTCAAAATTTCAAATGCAGCAGCTTTTCAAAAACACTTCATTTGCTCTTTCCCTTGCGGTTTTTATTGAGACGAGTATAGTATATAGTTCATCGTTGCTGCTTTTGATCTGAAGGACAATTTCTTGATTTTTCTAAGAGCTCTTTCTCTCCAAGGTGAGGTTTGAATGCCACTGAAATCGATATCGAAGAATTTCGATACTGTTTTGATAGCTACCAATTTCAATCTTCAGAATAAATGATTCACATCTAGAGCTTCCATCCCGGGAATTTATTTCCCGGGAATCCCGGGATTTTTGAATTTCCCGGGATTCCCGAATCCCGGGAAATTGGGTTTTCTCATTGCTGGGATTCGAGAATCCCGGGAAAAACGATTTTTAATTTATTCCAAAAGGCTTCGGTTCTGCGAAAGAAATTCTGTAGGAAATATCTTTACCGGCAAATATTTAGAGTGAGCAATGAATGTAGATTTTGCTTTTCCAACTGATTTGCAAATCAATGGACTAAATATCCTTAGGCTCACTGATATGTTTTCGTGATTTTTTTAGGTATATAGTCCAAGCCTTACTCAAAACACTGCTAAAAATGTTGATATTTTCATGCAAAAATGGATTAATTTGCCGGCCGTTGTACCGAAGCATTTCCTTACAGTAGCGTTAGTGATGCGATATCTCTGGAACCGATGAGCTGATTAATCAGATTTTTTTACTGTGCTTTTAATAGTTTATTTTAATAATTATATCTTGAATGAAAGGGCTTACAATCAAATTAGTAATTGAAATAGCGGTAATTTCCTTAAAAATCAATGAGTTTTTGTTTCAAAACTTGGGATTGTTTGTAGTGATATCATGCTTAACGCAAACGCTATTTAAAATAAGAAATGTTTCTAGAACGTCTGCAGAAATATTTTATCGGTTCATCAAATGCATATTTCGTCTAATTTGTTATACTGTAACTGTAATATCTGTAAATTTTTGGATGCATGAAAGGAAATGCATAACGCTGTAGCTGTCCAATATCATGCGCATCTAAACTCTTTGAATGTCGATTTCAAGGATGCTGGCAGGATTTTTGAAGGGATAAGATCAAGCAATCCAGATACTGGCCCGTAACAAGATATCGATGGTAGGCTTCATCCATCGCTACATAGTTCGTCCATTATCTGCTTGATTTTGATTCTAACTCGACTCGAAATTATGCTGATCCTACTGTGACGGAAATGGATTCCATATATAACATTTTCTCATTTGATCGGAAGTAACTGCACAATACACTGAAGCAGCTCAATCTTTTCATTCAAGATTACCAAAGAAGGTGCTTTGCATTAAATTGATCACATTCCATCGTATCAGAACAACGAATTCCAATTTTGGACAGTAACTCCAGCAGCTGCGTTTAGTACATCGTCCAATTGTAATCTTAATTACCAAAATTTAGGTTACACTTATAGCCAAGAAAAAACATCAAAAGAAGTTAATGTTGCGTAAACTTATTGACGAGCTATCAAATGATTGAATGATTTGTAGGATACCAAATCGCCGTTTTCTGACAACTGCTTCTAGGACAGATATACATGGAATCAAACGGGTTTGAAAACTTTTCAATTTATTCTTTTTTTTTTCAATAAAATCATTCACTTTTCTTCTGAATTCCCGGGATCCCGGGATTTCCCGGGAACTTTATTATTTATTTCCCGAATCCCGGGAAGCTGAAGACCGTCGGGAAATGGAAGCTCTCACATCACCCCGTTGTACTTCATGCATTCGCATCGATTCGAATCGTATCCAGTGATATTTACGGATAAATGCTTCGTCCTTCAATTAGCTGGGTTCTGCGAGCGGTTGCGTTTGCTCGTACTTGTGCCCTTTACTGATTCTACCATACATGATTTGGTGGTCTGTGCTGTATTATTCTCTATCATTGTTCTTAATTAATATTTAGTTATTCAACAATTCATAGATCTGAAAAAGCTAGAATATTCAAAGATCCATATATCCGACGATTTTAAAGGCAAAGATAAACAATTCAAGGATTCAAAGATAAAAAGATCTCAAAATTCAAGGATCAGAAGAGCTAGAGATTCATCCATTCAAAAACTTCCATCATTCAAAAATTCAAAGACACAACAATGGAAAGATTTAAAGATTCCAAAAAGCAATGTTTCCGAAATGAAAAGATAAAAATTTTCGAAGATCCAAACATCTAAAACTTCAATGTATCAACAATCTAAAGATCCAAAGATCCAATGTTTCGAAAATATAAGGATCCGAATATCAAAAGATCTGCAAGTGTTGAACTATCGAAAGATTCAACGACTTTATGGTTTGAATATCCAAGAATGAAAAAAATTAAAATTTTTAATAAATGCTCTTTTCGATTAACTGGGAACTCTGTATTCACGGAACATTCCGGGAATCCGTCGAAAAGTTCCGTGAATATTAGGTCCGTAGTAGACCGTCCCTCGATGAAACCGGTGTGATGACTTTTCATGAACATATTTGCTAATGGCGATCAAGGTCAGTCGGTTTCGTTCTACATAACCAAAGAACTTCTCCGCTACGTTGCTGGTAGCTGCTTTCACAGTGTTCTAACAGTCCTCGAGAGGGGTTTCTCTGAGTCATTAGGATACACGTTAAAAATTTGTTTAATGGATCTTACCGACAAATAAAGAATTACTCATGCTACAAGTAAGAGTAATGAACACGGAAGTTAGAAGGTTAGTAGATTCAGAAATCAACAATTCAGAAAGTCAGATGTTGAAATTGGGTGTAAGGAATGAAGAATCTTTTGCGGTGATAAAGGATGTAATGTTTCCAGAAATTTTAGAATCCTGACAACTAGGTTTTGATCAATGTTGCAAATATTAAATTTAGTGGTTTGGAAATTTAATATAATTAAACTGAATTATTACCATATGATTCCAAGAATTTACTGTCGGTCATGTTACTGGAAAATAATTTGTAATTTATTCAGCCAGTGCTTCTCAAATCAGAAAGTTAAGAATCCCTCCGTGAAGAGATCATCGGATTCCGCAAACAAAAAACGAGCGTTATTAAAATCAGGAATAAAGAATCCAGTAATAAACAACTTTAAACTAGAAAGTTTGAACTGTACGAATATTGCAATCCAGTGGTTCTAATTATTTTGACAAAAGAGATATAGTAGAGTCTATATTGTACAAGATAATCTGAATTATGGGTTTCAAAGTAGCAGGAAAAGGAAAACTGAGGTTCGATATCTGAATTTAATGAATCAATCAATGAATTAAGCTATTGATATCAAGGGCTAAAAAATAAGGAATCTATAATTCAGAACTTCAGCAAATTCCAAATTCAAATTGAGGCCTCTCAAAATTCTAGGGCCCCTGGTATTAGCTCAGTGTTCTTCAAACACAAAGATGACACTGGGTTGCAAATAGGAATACCAAAATTTAAAAAATCGAGTATGAAATGGGTTTTGACATTGAAACGAAGATCCAGTTCAAGGAGTCCCTAAAATAATAGGATTACCCGAAAATTTTGTCTTCTATCACCCATATCAGAAGAACTCGTAGAAAAACAGCAGAGACTTCATTTTGAATCGTTTGGATTCGGAGTCAAACCGCGTCATAGCAAAACATTCTTTATATTGCAACTAGCTACAGTAGAAGAGTGACATTTGAAATGATGCCATCACGTAATCGATGTTTACGATATAACCTAGTAGTACTGCTTAGTAGGGCATTGCAAATTTTTTTTTAATTCTCAAAGGCCCCCCCCCTCTCATATTGAGACAAATGTCAAAGTAAGCTCAGATGCCAAATTTCACATCATTTGGACAATTCTAAACCCCCGTCCACTTCGCTTGAAATTTTTGAAATTAATGCTAGGGGAAAATGTGGAGGAAAAATATTTTAAATGCTACAAATTTTGTAGTAGCAATCAGAAAAATACAATTTATGCCTCTTTTTAAAGGAAATAATTTTAGTATTGGAATGGAGATATTCCTGTTTCTATAAAAATACGGAAAAGTAGGGTACTGGGTCATTTTGACCCCAAAATACCCTATTTTTTTAATTTTTCTGCTCCGTTGTGCAAACCATACATATTTTGCAGTTTTTCTAATGTGAAAAAATCTCAGAAATCGAACGGAATCTTTTAGATTTTTGTCCGAATACGAGAAGTTGGTGTTATAGGGTCTTTTGTTATTTATATTAAATTTTATCATTTTCTCGTGCATATATCTCTATTATCCTTCATTCAATTTTAATAAATTGTACCTTGTTGAACATGGAAAATTCTTAGAAATACAGCAAAAATAGATTCGTTTTCTTTAAAATTCAAAAGCATGTCAGATAATTTGATGTTTCTGAATTTTACCGGCAACGAATCTATTTTTATTTTGTTCCTAAGGATTTTCCACGTTGAACAAGGTACAATTTATGAAAATTGAATGAGAATTGTCCAAATGATGTGAAATTTGGCATCTGAGCTTACTTTGACATTTGTCACAATATGAGAGGGGGGGCCTTCGAGAATTAAATTTTTTTTTTGCAATGCCCTACTGCTTAGATCGGCTGGGCTTGCTTTGATAATCGAAATGTTTTGACTGTACCGCTGTCACCAGTTAACCAATTATCATAGGCCACAACCGATTCAGATCAAGAAGCAAGGCGATTTGAGCGTTATCAATCCTGTCGCCGTTAATTTGCACCGCTAGAATTTTTCCCATTAAAAGATATGTTGAGAAGGAGCACTCTTCAGGCTTAATCGGAGTCATTATCTACTTCTTTTTTGTCTTGTTGTGAGATAACATTTTACATTTCACATTGATAAAGTATTTCCACGTGAAACTTGCATTATATATTTTTTAAATCATGAGTCACTCAACGAATCCCTCGAAGTTTCAAACCCGCTTCTTCCAAACAGTCGAATCGTCGTCTTGGGCCAATTCTAGTCCAGTTCCAAAACTTCTAAAAGAACACACGACACAGATTAGCTAGTAAATCATCACCAAACTTTGAACATGTTCGCCAAAAAACAGTAACCGCAGTAATTGATCGCCCCGAAGAGAAATTGAACTACCCTCTAAGCACTAGTCGTAAAATGGTAATCCGAATGGTCAACCTCAATGACGGTTCAACTCCACCGGATAAGATTTCGTCGCAGCTTGTCATCGTCGTCCGGTCAGAAGCTTTGAGATCTGTCCTACTGAAATAACTACTCAGTCATTACTGTAGCTGGAATTTGAGATTGTTGCGCAAAAAATATCACCGTAAATTAATCCAAAAAAAACCGCGTCGAGCCTGACCACGACGACCTCCGGCGGCGATGGCGGAACTGCGGGATGCTCGAGTCGTAAAACAAACGAAAACATTCACCGAGATGAGAAACTCGTAGAAAAAAACGAGGTGAACTTCTTATCACCGTGGCCTGAGACAGACGGACGCGTAATCATCAATTGTTGCCTCCGCGTGGACTCACTTTGTCCCGAAGCTTATTGTGTTAGGCTTTCTGCGGTATCGGTGGTGGCGGCGGCGGGGACATGACGTAAATCCGTGAAATTGTAGGTAGATAAGTGCGAGGTGTAAACCGTGCGCAAACCGGTGGCAGGCGTATTTTGATGAAATTTTGATTGAATCGGAACTTAATGATTTTAAATGCTGATACCATATGCTGCTATCTGTATAATCACACCGTTTCGTTTGATAACTCTCAAAACTTCCAACTCCTTGAAAACGAATTTAAAAAAGTTAAAATTATGCAAGAACACCATTTTTTCAAACAAGGCGTACGGTGTCTTGTTTTCTTTTCCTTTCTTCGCAAAGGCAAGGTTTGCTTAGACCGGCACTTCCGTCGCCATTGACACTCAGGTGACGAAAGTGCTCAATCACCGGTTTCCTGCGATGTGATGGCCTCGACAAAAACGAGCAACCAAGGCAGAAGTAAGCACTGCCTTCCACACACGGAGAACCGCTTACCGGTTCAAAATCCACGGCCAGCTAGATCGGTGCACCCGACGACGACGACTAAATTCGCCAACTTCTACAATTTGGCCGAAATCATTAATTTTGGAATCGCCCTCTCGCCCGACGAAAATAAACGATGCCAAACGAGGGGAGTGATACCACACCGACTTTTACGGAAATTTGATTTCGCTACACATGACACACATCCTGATGCTGTAGTCGGTGCGACAAGTGTAATACAATCACCCTCCTCCTTCTCCTCCTCATCGTCGCTTTTCTTCGATGAATCGACGCTAGTTTCCATACGGTGGAGGAACGAGGGAAGGTAAGGAGACGACCCACATCACCAATTGTTCGCATGTGTTACGGATGATGATGACAATAAGTGCTCATCCCGCTCAAACCCTTCGGAAAATCCCGAAACTCTCTCTCTCTACATCATCATGCAGGAAGGCAGCCAGTCGGGCCGAAGCAGCAGCAGCATCAACAGGGGTTGAATTCCGGTTGCGTGTTCCGGCTACTCTCCGCTACTGTCATTGCGAGAAGAAACCACCGACTGCAAGCGGGGAGGGAAACTCATTTCCGAATCTCGTCCCCATTCCTTCGTTCCCCGTTCCTGTAGTTTCCTTCCTGTGTAGGGTGAATTGTTAGTATTATTATTATTACATAACGGGAAGAATTGTTACGGCAGCATGTGCACAAGTAGTAGGCTGTGAAATTCTAGGGGGATGAGGGATTCCCTTGCGGAATAGAGTGTATAGTTCGAAGGATACAGCAGCATCAAATGATGCTGAGAGGGGTCGTTTGTCTGGGCGAAACAATCGGGGGTTAGCGGGAAAGCCGATCTGGACGGACTGTAAGTGTGTAATTCATTTTCTATTGCTCGAAAATCTGTTCCGATTTTCACACACGGAACAGTTCGGGGAAGGGGGAAAACGCTTCATCCTATCAGGTGTACCCTAACGGTTCTTCGATGCACTTGTTCCCATCGGGGAAGAGATAGAGAGAAAGGAAGGAACGAAGCAGGCGGGGGATTGTGTTTATAGTTGTCGCATGTGCCCGAAGGATGAACGAACGTCCGAGGGCTCTTGTAAGCTATAAATAATTAATTTTCTTGTTCTTTCCGAAAGATAGGTGGGTTGAAAAAGAAGAGATAAAATCGTAGCCTAGTGGCAGGCGTAAAGCAAGCCGGTGTTGAAGGGTTAAACCTCGTGACGGAAGCATCGTTTTTGGGTGAAATGATATCAACGAGGTTGAATCAGTTTGAGTTTGGGCATTAATCTCGATATTGAGATTGTTTATGGTCATTTTAGCCGTTAGTTCAAGTGTAAAAGTGAACTGTTCTAGACCTTTTTGAAAATGTTTCTGGATTAACAGTCGTCATACTATTTGTAACAGTTTACAGAATAATTTAACTGAATCTTTTAAAAAATTAGAAAAAAAATTAAACTCCTGAAAAATAAGTAAATTTGTAAAAATGGCGAAAAACTCCTTCTTGAGCGCAACGAAAACTGTAATTTTCACCTTGACATTTGAGCCAATATGTCGAACAAAAACGTGAAAATAAGCTTGCTACCCTATAAATGATCGGAGTTATTTGACTTTTCAAACAACGAAAACAGGGTTCGAAAGTCTCGCTTTCACTGAGCTGTTTTGGAAGCAACCCTTCATACGCGTTGTCTAAAAAAAACGATCATAGCAAGCATCGACTGCGTATGTCAATTTTTTTCACTCCCATAAGAAATTTCCCGTTGGACCCACGTGCTACCAGTTGCGGATTAACAATTTACCGGATAGTGCGCTGTTTATTCGTATAAAGTTGAAAACGTGCAGTTGGAGGTATCGATTCCGTTTCTACCGTGGAAGGATCAGTGTTTTCGCGAAGTGAGATTAAGTAGGAAACAGGCGGGAAGTGCGCGAATTGTGCAGTGCAAAGAGTCTACAATTGATTTCCTATTTGAAGTCAAGTGAATTTTCTATTTGAAAGTGGCATTAAAATCGGTTGGGCCTGCGGATGCGATTTCGGATGAGTTCGGCGGTGAGTCCTTTTCATACATGTTTTAACTTTTCCACATTTGTCGAAATCTTTATTCGATAAACTGACCAAACTTTCCTGTGGACTGGTTTCCATAGTTACTACGATGTTTGCTCAAATTTGCATGGAAAATTAAAGTAAGTGTGATTTAGAATCAAAGGGCAAAACTTTAATTCTGCAAGTGTTAATAAAATGTACGTATCCAATTGATACGTGGTTGTATTCGTGCTGGACTATTTGTAAACGAAGCCCACCTCAGAACGAATGTACTTTGAAATGGGTCATTGGATGAACAGTAGAGTTGTCATCCGTCATCTCCAGGCGAAAAAAATGTTTGCATATGAGCCACTTCACGTCAGATTTACAATCAAAATTTTAATTCCTGGCCAATATTGTACGTTTCATTGGGAAACGCGCCATTCAATCATTTTGAGGCGGCGAATTGAATTGGCACTTTTGGTAATAAATGCTGAAAAACGTAGAAAAATATGCATTGCTCAAGTTTAATGCGTGCTAATTGTTTACTTTAACTGAATTTGCCAATAAAACTGACTGAAAACTCTGCTTCCAAAGTTTCAGGTTTTCGTATGTTTTGACGTAGGACTTACGTCTTTCTTTACTATACTGGGTGTCATTTCAAAATTTTTATTCACAATAGGGCTTTTGCACAAAATTGAACCACATTTTTTAAAGTGCTATTCATCCCATAAGAAATACATTGTGATGAATCGGGCGCCGAATAGCGCTACGAATCTTGCTGCGTCGAAAAATAATCGCGACGACGTCTTTTTTTGGAAAAACACGGACAATATTTTTCATTCTATGCTTTAGTTAAAACTAATTGATGCGTATTTTTTTTGAAGAATATGATATTTTTCCAAATTTTAAATCAGTTGGACTTTTGAAGTTTATAAGATTGAATATTTTTCAATCACTTGGAAATTATTCGGCGCATGAAAAAAAAAAATAAATAAAAAAAGTTCTAATTTCGTGTGAACTTTGACCGGGAAAATTCACGAACCTTTTTTGTTGTATAATTTATGAATTCTGTAATTATAATAAACAAATTGAATTTTTAAAAAGTTGGACTTTTTTCCTTATTTTCTTTCTTTAAATATTAAGAATCATGTTAAAAAGATTATGCACAATTTTGGGAGTGGGCGGCAAAATACTTTGCGAGATATTATAGTTATAACATTAAAACAAGGCGATTCCGCACTAATAGGCCAGTTATAATTGAAATATCTCGTACTTCACTCTGATATTTTTTTACGAAATCTTCTCATAACTGTTACAAAAAAAAAATCGATGAGCTCATGCAAAAATTCAGCTTTTAATATTAAATATTTTTTTCCATACATCGAATCGTTTCCGCGTTATCAGGAAAAATGTTCAATTTTGTAAAATTAAATAGTTCAAGGACTCATAACTGGAACAAAACATATCATATTCAGCCAAAACAAAAAAAAAAAACACGAGTCAATTATTTTTAGCTAAAGAACGCAAGAAAAACTGTTAGATGCAATTATAATGTTGGTTGTAACTCTTAGGCAGAATGACCCACATATTGCTATAAGCTTTCAATCCAACAATCAATACTTCACTGGCATAGACTGGAACAATAAACTCATTTAAGGTTCAACAGAGAAATCCTGGAAAAGCGGCCATTTTGGAAAACAGCAGTTTTTTCTCACAACGTTGCAAAAATCTTTATGGAAATCAATCAATAGTACTCTACCAATGCCCCGAATACATTGATTCATTTCCATGAAGATTTTTCCAACGGTATGAGAAAATACCGCTTTTGAAGCGTTCTCAGTTGAGCCTTAACCCATTCATGCCCATGTTGTTTGTGGACAACAACGTTTTTATACAGCTATAACTTTCGATTGAGGCAAGATTTACTCACAAAAACAAATAAGGCTGATAAACGTGACTATTGCCTTTCATTTGATTACTAGCAGTTACAAGGATCAGCTCTAGAACTGAAGTTATTGCAATTAGTCTGATTTGATTCCAATGAAGCAGTGCTGCCAGGGATAGTTTACGTTGAAGACGAAAAATTGTTTTTTTCATATATCTTTGTTATTGTTCAATTTTATTGAAAACTTATCAATTTAAAGTGCCTCTGGCTACGTTTTCCACGTAAGTGGGCTATTGTTAATATTCTGAGAGAATTGTATTGAGTATTGGAAGGTAAAAATTGAGCAGCTTCTAGCACTGCGAGGGAAGCACCTATCTTTATGAAAAATGGCTTTTCGTGTTTCTTGACCCTACTGTTTTCAAGAAAAAAATAGATTTGAAAACCTACGAGCACTAGAAAAAAGTTGGGGATGGAAGGGTTAAGCAGCCATTTCAAATACTGTGTCCTATACAATTGATAAATATGGCAAAAGCTTCAAAAGCTGTTCATAAATGTTTGCACAGTTTTTTTTCGGTATGTATATATTCTCTAACAATTCCATCAAGAATTACGTCAAAAATGGTGATTATCTTCGATTCTGAATTGATTTGGCGAGTTGGTGCGGGGCGGTACATTTGATTTGGTCCACTCTTCATTATTGATACGTCTGATTACTTTGTAACAGCTGAGTCAGGGAATGTATGTAGAACTGGCATATATGATGGAATAGTGGGTAATTTATTGTCTCGTGTGTATTTTTTCCCCTCCTAGCATTCGTTGTTGACTTTTTCCGGTGTTCAATTCGAGCATTCGTTTCGATCAAATTTAATTTTAATAAGTTTCTTTAATATCTCAGGCGAGTTTAAGCCTTTGCGACGCGAATTATTTTTTTTTCATTCGCGATGCTGTTATTTTTAGCTTTATATAGGTTTTCGGGGTCGCTGATTCTCATTGTGACGTCGAAAATATAAAATTCAATACGGCGGATCGTATATGGCGACTGTGCTTGGCCAAATTTCATGTTTTTTTTTAATATTCGCCTAAAACGTCTTACAAGGGGACTCTCGGGGTCGCTGATTCTGGTTCTGACGTCGAAAATGTTAAATTCAAAATGGCGAATCGTATATGGCGACTGTGCGACCCAAAAACCCTTGTGAATCGAGTTTTATACCGACTGTTGCAAAATTTGCCAATTTCGCAAAAAATGGTTGCCATTTTGTAAGCGCCATTTTGCATTTTCGAATTTTGCCATCGGAATCGTAATCAGCGACCCCAAAAATTCTTGTAAATCGAGTTTTATGTTCATTGTAACAAAATTCGGAAATTTCGTAAAAAATGGCTGCCGTTATATAGCCACCAATTAGTTTTTAAATTCTGTTACCAGAATCGTAATCCGCGACCTCTAAAACCACATAATCTATTTTTATGCTAGTTGAGAAGTTATCCCTGTCTCTCAGATTCTTTTATAGACCAACATAATAATAAACTCCATTTTTGTATATTTTGATATTTTTTTTCCCAAAAACAAACTGACCTACGACAAATTCTGCAAAACATCTATTATTGAGTTCAATGTTGGAGACACATGCAAGACATTTTTTAGGTCTCTAGGACTTTTACTTCAGACACAGCCGAATTTGTTGTAAAAAAACGAGATTTTCGAGTTTTAATTGTTTATAACTAAGAAGTTGTTAACAAATTCGCATAATTTTTTGTGCTAGTTTTGCTCCTTACATCCCTAAGGCCGCGTTCGCCCCGCTTTTACTATGACAGTATTACGCGTTCTACATGCACACACCAAAGAGATAGGTCAAACGCATTCGCTTCGCTTACCGCTACCGCATCGCAAATCGCGTAAGCATGTCATCGGCCTAAGAGTTGATTAAAAGAAAGAATTCGTATTTATATGTCAATGCTAACAAGAAATCCAATAAAAACTTAGGAGAAGTAGGTGGGACGTATACATCCCACTGCGTCACAAATGGTTAAGTAGTTTGATTGCAGGTTACATTTGTTGTTTTCTTCTACTTCATTAGTTTGATTTTTGTACCCATATTAGTTAACTTTTAAACTACTCATGTATACCAAAAATAATCTCGGCGAATTTATTAGCTTCTACTTCATCTCTTTGTATCTTTTTGAATCGTTACTCGGCATGTTATTTTTCTTTTTCGCACATACACTTATAATCTCTCTCATTCCAAACGTACAAACGCTCGTGACTTTCGCGATAATTCAAGCATGGTTACAAACGTGAACATGTAATTGTGATCAATACATACTTAGCCCGCGATCGCGTCAACATTAAATCATCCCAGTAATTAAGTGAGCTAAAACTTATAAATTTATGGACGCGGACTCGTCCCTGCCCTCGGTTCAAGCAGCCTACTAGATTAGTGCCTTCAGTTGGATCAATCAAAAACAAATCTCACTCATATCCACTAGACAACCCATTCGATAACCACAGGAGCGGGAAACCTAGTGATATGGGGGAAACTCACTATCCTCTAATATGTAAACCGTACACTGAAAATTAAGTATAAGATTTACGGTCCGTGCGATCATTCAAGAGTACACGCGAATATGCGAATGGCAAAGCTGTTAAGAAATTGAATTCACATTCGCGAAGTTACATTGTACATGCAAGTACAAGCGGCATACTAATGCCCTTCACGTTAACATACAAACGCTCAAGCCCTTCGCGAACGAAATGTAATTATGTGAACGTTTTTGTACTTCTAAAACTCAAACGCGGCATCATGTATGAACCTCCAAGCACCCATGTTGGCGCGATCATGAATCGATCACGTTCGGATTTCCCTACCGTCAAACATAGCAGCCTAGGTTCATTCCGTTCAGTTGGACCTATAAAAACAATGCTCATTTCTACTGGACAGCATTCCATAGCGATATAACCGGGTAACGTAGTGATATAGGGAAAGTCACTCTCTTCTAACTTCTGGTCTTAAATATCAGATCCACGGTTGACGTGATTATTCAAAAATGCACGGGAATACGGGAAAGGTGAAACGATTATAAAATTTAATTAAGGCGTTACACCACTGTACAGCACGAAGAGCTATGGCACATTTCTGAAATTTTTCTTGACTCAATGAAGAGATGATGTAATTGTTTTTAAGTAATTTTATCACAAGAGGGCTGTTCTGCGTCATTTTCCCGGCGGAATTTTTTTGGAAATAGTCAGGCCGAAAATCTGTCTCCCATAATGTTTTATCTATAGCCAAAAATAAAAGTTTTTCGGAATCCTTGAAACGATAGCAAGTAGAAGTTTTTTTTTTGATATTTTGGTTTTTCGCGAAATGACACTGTGTAATAGAAAAAGGCTTAAAATGTGTTTAAAATTAACACAAAACTACTTATTAAAAAATATGCTTTTAAAAAAATTAAATTCTGCGTATGTCGTTTTGAATATACTGCGAAAATTTCAAAATGATAAAAAATTGTTTATTTGAGTTACATTTCCGGTCAGATAAAAAAAAATGGTTTCGAGAAAAACGCGGTTCAAGTTTTCAATGCACGTTGCAGCCGAAGTAGAAATTTTTGACATTTATTGTTGTTGTCGTCTTCCTTCTTCCAACATATCATTTTTAAGACCCTAAAGCATGTTTTAAACCAATTAAAAAAAATCGAGATTCTACGACGGTGTAACACCTTAATACACACGAAGTTACATATACGCTATCACACGCGACATACTCGATTGAACACGTTAACATACAAACGCTCGAGCCTTCGCGATCATTCACACACACGTACGTCTAAGATTATCCCACGTCCGCGTTCTCACAAGCATGGAGATATCCCGATGATTGAGTGAACGTAGTGTACTGATATCCTTCTTTCAATAAAAACACAACTGTTTTCGGGAAAACTCTTCTTTTTTTCAAGTTTCAACTTAGAAATTGGTGGATCACACTTCACACTCAATGCGAAAATGGCGTAACGTGACAGACTTATTAAAATGTCAATAAAACGAAATCTGTTCATTATAGTAGAAAAAATGTAAGGTTTAGAGACCTTAGTAATGTGCCATTGCGATAGAATCTTATTTTTTTTTGTTTTTGCAGACTTATACTACGAAATATGCGTAAACTTGTAACGTAGCAGACAAAAGCCAAAAAAGTAGCGTATTATTTGCTTCTGTACATTGAAGATGTCAAGAAATCCTGATTCGGATGGGATACCCTCAATTGTATTAAACAAATTTTTGTTGCTGTCATTGTTTCATTGTATCGATAAGTTTCAAATATCTGATATTTGCCCAGTTTGTTGAAAAAATTCTTATGTATTTTCTAGAAAAGTTCTAGATCTTTCTGTTGTTATTTTCCGTGGAGTAGCAATGCTATGCGTTGTTTCAAAAGAGTTCGATAGCGTAGTGTAACTATTTACTTTCCGGATTTATCCCCAAACGTTCCATAGGTACAAGTTATAAGTCTTATACATCGTTTATAAGTCGGTGACTACAGCAGATTAACAAAATTAATTTTTTAAGCAGTTTTTCGATAAGATGAACCAAAAAAGTGTGTTTGCCAAACTTTAAGGGTTTGGTTTTAAAGGTTCATTTTTATTTTGGCTGATTAAAAATCTCTTCATGCAACTTAGTGGAATGTAGAATTACACTTTTTCTAAAAGTTGTAGTTGCAATTTTTTGAAGGAGTGATTGATTAGTATGATCCTAACAACATGCAAGCAAATGAAATGAATTAGTTGGGTAGTTTACTGTGGTCCAGAATCCCATAAAATAAATAACTCATGAACACTTGTTTGTATATATGGAATTGAAAATCTACTCCAAATCAATATCAAATATACATTTCTTTCATCTTCTCGAATGAGTCACTGAGTCGATTCTTTTTTTGTGAGTGAATTGGATACGATTCCTCTCGAAACTGCATCATCCCATCTCTAATCTGGAGGAGTACCTCAGGGAAGGCAACTCGGTCCATTTATATTTTTACTACACCTTAATGATGTCTCTATTTTTCAACCAGTTGTTTTAATCTGTCTTATGCTGCCAATTTAACAACCTTTTTCTATTGAGCTCAAATTGTTTGGTCGCATATTAGCATCGCTGTCCTAAATTTCGATGGATGCTTGCTTTCAGTACAAATAATATGCGTTTTGAAAGAATACGGAATTTGATTGAATAGTAACTGATTCCCTTAGTGGTTATAGTTGCAATAAATAAATAATTATAATGAAGTATTTGACTTCTTGCAATTATTCACATTCCGTCGGGATTTTGTTCATATTTATAAGTTGTCATTTCCCCTAGGACTGCACACAGCAAGTTAAATACAGCCAAACCATTAAATTTCAATTGTCAATCAAATTTTTGTTGCGCGAATATGGCAATGAATTGTTTGCTTCTTTGTCAATGACACTTGTAAAACTGTATCCAGCATTGAAGTGTCGGCCATCATTGACCAACGGTCAAAAAGTGTCTGTTAGGCTAGAACCGAGTTCGGAACCGCCTATTCAACACAGTTCCGATCTGTCCACACTTGCCAACAACACAATAACACCAGAAGTACAGGCAGTCCGAAAAAACCATTTTGGTTCTATCAAATCGGAACCTGTTCAAATCTCTTATTTTGAGCCCGCATAAACCAGGGCCGACCGTCTCCGCCTACAATTTTACCGATTCCGAGAAGCATCCTTCCTATTCCTTATCCCACATTGAAGGTAAGGAGGAAAGGATGAACCATCCGATAATTGTTAGCACTTGATATGAACAACACGTTAAATATTTAATAAAACAATAAAACAAAAATGTGACCGTTGGAAGCCGGGGGGGGGGGGGGAAGAGGCCGAATCTCGGCCGAGTTTACGAGCTGGTGCAGGAGTGCAGATCCTTGACAGAAGAATACCACCTTTAAGTAGGAGCAGCTTCCTGACTAATATGTACCTGCGAAGAACGAGGATCGGTGGTTGGTTTAGACTCCTGCTGTGGTGTTACAAGGGAGGACGAAGTGCGAAATAGAAGAAGATGCTATTTATTTTTACTACCTCTGTGATTCTAGGCTTTCCGTTCGATGTCAAGAAGGAATGATCCCGATGGGGTTTGGTGGAGGAGGATACAGGAAAAGGTAATATTAGCATTAGTCCTTCTTCAGGAAAAGAATGAAGAAGAAAAAAACAGACGGGTAGAAGCCTAAATGAACAGGTGAAAAGTACTTGAGCGGATCTTGTGAAGGACTGTGATGATAATGGTGTAAAATTTTAGGCAGAATGAGAAGAAATTTATTGTGAAAGGGAGGAAGTTCAAGAGGAACAATAAAACATCTTAAGAGGGATTTTCGAACCGGCAGCAGAGTGGTGAGAAGGGATGACACTTGTTATGGTAATTCATATGCAAATTTTTAGCTTGATTGTGAGGTTACCGGTACGGAAGATCTACCTGTTGCAGGGCGAGAACTAATCGCAGCTTTAGCTGACCGGAAAATAAAGACCGATTGATGCGATCAAGTGATTAGTACCTTCGACGAGTACGTTTTGTGTGTTTAAATGTAGAAAAAGAGATGAAAGTTGAGTCAAGTTTGTTCTCGCAAAAGCCCCCAGAATCATCTCGGTAGCATACAAAAAAGCAGTTCATTTTCAAACACAATGGAACACGTGTTCGCCGCCAGCAGACCGAAAGGCGGAAGGAAAATGCCACCGAACTGACGGAAAATGTGCATATGCAGCCGCAAATAGTAAATAACAGTAACTGTGTTGCTGCTGCAACTGCAACGAACGCCACACTATGCCATTATTATTACGACGATGGCGGCGGCGGCGACGACGACGACGACGGCCACAAACGGCATCAACGACACAGTTAGCTCTCGAAGACATATGTACCTACGGACACATACACAACACTCGCCTGTTTGGTAGGCTGGCTGCTGCACCCGAAAGCCAACCGGAGCGGGTGCGAATCAGAATGCAGTTTCTTTCCGCTACTTGCTCCGCTGTTGCTACTGCTGTTGCTGCTGCAGCAACCGGCTCCGGCATCGTAAGAAGTGCAAAATTCTTACCGATCCGCGGTTTTGCTTTGTTTTTTTTTGTGTGCTGTGAGCAACGGCCCTTTCGCGTCTGATGCGTCCTATGTAACCGCTTCGGGGTGAATATCAGCGAACGCTGATTTTAGCAACGCGGTAATCTGTCAATTGTGTCAACGTGTGCCGGTGAACGATCGCGCAGTAGGCTGGTGTGAAAATTTGTAACGTAAGTACTTTTAAAAGTGAAATAAATCAGAATGACAGTAGCATTTGAAAGAAACAAACAAAAAAACGACAATCGTCTCTGTAAGGGTCAGCCGACATCGCGATCGTCGAAAATCCCATCGCGTCAAGTGAGTGGGATTTCTGGTGATGAACACATGTGTGTGGTTTTCCGGCAATCAAACTATACTTCCCGGGGCTACAGTGCTGACTGCATCGGTAAGTTTCTTACAATATTGAGGGACTGGACGCGATCCTGGGCATCGGTCGGCGGAGACCGTCAGTTTCTTTCGCTGGCTGCCTTCTTCTTGGCGAAAAAGTGAAATGAGAATCGCGTTTGTAAGCGCTACCGCGCTTGGCACTGCTGCACTACCCGTTCGTGTGAATGCGCGAGCAGTTGTGAGTTGCACATATGCAAATCGGTGAACCAAAACAGCAGCCGGTAGTGGAAGGAAATAAATGAAGAAAAAAAGGTGCATATACACGTACACACCGAACACCGGGAGTTTGCGAGAAATGATTTATACCGTTTCCGACTGACAGCAGCAGCGGCAGCGGCGGCAGTGGCGTCGGTGTCGGCGGTAGTTGTCGGAAATGTGGCATGTCGGAAGAAGGAAAAATGGCCGCATCTTAGCTTCGAATTTAACCAGACCAGTCGGCCACCGTTCGGCCTACTGATGTTTTTTTGTTTTTACTAGCGTGTGTGCGGTCGGTTGCTTGCACGGTTGGCCGTCGTTTGTCTCGGCCAGGAACAGTTGAGGTGTAAAGCGGTATTCAATCATTTCGACTCCATTGTTTCCAACGACAGCTTCATTCGTCGGCAGTGATGCCGTCGCAGAATAGGGGCGGCGTCGAGCGGGATTTTGAAATCAGCTTGGTGACAGTGTTTCAGTTCATTTGATGAAATGGGTGGAATACGGGTTGCATGAATAAAAATTAGAAGCAAAAAAAATTGGATCCGACCCTATTGTCGACTGGGCACTTATTCTTGATCTCGAAGGCACTCAACTCGACAGGAAGAGTTGATCGGAGGAGGAAACCGCAGCCCGTCCGGGAGTGAGTGAGAAAAAATCTCATCAATCATAATTTATTATTCAAATTTATGTAGATTCTTCACGAAAAAAAGCGCTGTGGTGAGGAATGTTAGGAGAGTTAGCCGCGGGTGGGTATTATGTGAATGTGTATGTCGTTCATCACGGCTGAAGGTATAGTGGGAACGGGAAATGATTTTCCTGGCGCGCTGTCGTGCCTGATTGAGGCTGTAGTGTGATGCAAGACAAATCGTGGGAGAGGGGATGTTTAGGAAACAAAGATCACGTGGCATCTAGATTGTGTGTAATTCTCATGCGGGAGAAGGGTTCCCGTTGATAAATTGAGAAATGATCGATTATGGTACTGGCTGTGACTGTTTCAAATCGTGAACTTACCTTACGAGTTCAGAACTGTGCTGCGGATTAATCCTGTAGTGACTGGTTCGCACCAGCTACTAACTCTGACGGTTTAGTGTTCGTGTACTGTACACAATAGGCAAACTGTCAAATGTTGATTGAGTTTTTCTGTTTACATGTCATTTTTACGCTCTATCGCGTATATCACAAAACCTTTTTCAGGCCAACAGTCTCTGGTTTCTGTATCTTCCCTCACGGATACTAGGCTTATCTTCTTCTGCCGAAACGGACATTCACAGATTTCCCTGTGTGCGATAAATCACTTACTGCTCCCCTATTCTGCTACTCTCAAATGTAAATATTTACACAAGTTTATTTTCCGGCTTCGTACTCTCTATCTGCCGGTTCAAAGTCGAGGAAAAACAGCGTGAAAAGAGTTATGTTATCGACTGTTGAACTAGCTCTCCTTCGTTGTTACTTTACCAGCACCAGCTGCCACTAGAAACACATGCCACACGCGTGAATTTGTGCGAAGCTGGTTTTCGACTAAACACCTTCGCGTAATTACCCGCTCGTCTTCTTCCTTCTCGTTTAGCTCAAACTCAAACACCTGAACTTCCGTACCTGATAAAACACACAACTGGCAGGTATAACTATGATGGCGAATTCTTCACCTCGTGCGTTTTGTCTCACTGTCTCTTCGCTCCGTGTTGAGCTTGTTCCTTCACCACCTATTTACGTACGGACGTCACTGAGACACACTACTCTTTGTTCGCGAATTCTATGATCATTATTGGATCAACCATTGGATCCCTAAAATCTCATCAATTCGCCACGATCGCCCGACTTCCTTGTGTGGGTAGATTTAACGTCGCTTTCCGGTCTCCTGACGGTGTGCTGCTGCTTTGCTCAATTCCGGCTTCTCACACAAGTCAAACCGGTTCTGGTTAGGAAATATTACTCGAGATGATTCCTTTTTTTAACGTGGGATGATATTCACCGTTCCCGCAAAAACAGAGTCACCAACCGAAACGAAACAATGTAAATAAAATGTTGAACTTGTTACTCGCTGGTCTCTACCAAAACTTCACTGATTTTGTTTGTAATTTTGTTATAGAACGAAACTTTATCCAGTTAAAGCACTTCACTTGTCAATAAAGTATCAGTGAACCCGTTCCTGCACGGACACTTTTTTTTCTTCTTGAGGTTCTCGTGGGATCGTCGATCGAGAAAAAGAAAACAATAACTGCCAGCCAAACAATGTGACCGAGTGTGTTGTTGAAATTCTTGGCCCAAACTAACTAATGTAACGTTTGAAAACGGAGAAGCGAATTTTGCCGTCGTACGTCGACGACACACCAGCGACTACTGAACCGAAGTTGTTTGCGAAGACCGGACCGTAGCGTAGTGCAGCAGCTGGCGTTGTGTTGTTGGTTGGAGCACTACGCGCGCGACAAGTGGAAAACGTGCCTCTAAACTCAACGCGGACTCAACAAGAAGTGTGCTGTTGTAAAGTTGGATGTTTTGGCTCTCCTGTCTGGCCATCACCATCAACCATCAGCAGTGTACCTATCGCATCCCACTCTCTCTCTTTCTCTCACCACACCGCATCGGCGATGATCACGCCGACCGACCGATCGTACGAAATCCGGCATTTTTCCTCTCCCACTCTCTTCTATATCACTATACGAATTGCTCTCATTCACGTAATGCACACTCTCTCTCCGCCATACGTGGTACAAATCCTGGTAGACACTTGAGTTTGCTGCTCTCCACTGGTTGCTTCGCGCATCATCCGGCGGCAGTGGCGAAACGTGAAGCAAGTGTAAATGAAGAAAAGTAGCGATAAATTTCCGGAGAATGGAAGAAAGTTCTCACACCAGCACCGACCGCGCTGCTGGGTAGGGTGGCTACCAACACCATACATCCCCGACCGTGGCGCTGCACTGGTTGATGCTGATTGCGCTGTGAGGATGCGGGTACAATAGGGTTGGGTTTCGTGTGGCTTTTAGAATAACGAATAACTGTTTGATCGAGTTATTTGCTTTACTATCCTTGTTGAATGGATGTTTTGGTACATAAAAAAATCAATAATGAACTTTTTCCCTAAAATCACTGTGAAAGCAATTTGTTTGGTTTCAATTTATTTTATCGCTAATCAAATCGGTTTGAATTAGTCCACGGTGTGTTTGGTAGAAGAACTTTATGCGAAAAAATTCAGCATCTCTGAAACTTCGGGATATGAAAGCATGAACTTTCCGCTTTCATTTGCGACAAACATCATAATAATCCGCTGGGCGGGGGGGGGGGGGGGGTTGGGGTGTCCAGATTAACTTTTTTTCTTTTTTTTCGTAATACAGTGGAGACCTGATTTTATCAGCACCCGATTTTATCTACCCCCGATTTTATCAGCTTGTTGCCCGATTTTATCAGCTTCATATGAAAATTGATAGTTGATAGTTTGATGGGCTAGTTAGGGTTGTAGTATCGGTAATACCGGTACCGAAAATCCCGGAAATACCGACCCATTTTTGGTACCGTAATACCGGTACTGGACAAAAGCCAGTACCGGTATTTTCGGTACCATACAATTTTTTTATGAAAAATATGTGGACTCTCTAGGGGGACCTGTTTCAAAATATCGGTCTGCAAGATGATTTTTAATTATATTAATTACCTTCTATAAGTTTAACATTATTAGCTCCCTTTGTACTGAAAAGAATTCCTTCTTTATTTTGTCGAAATTAAATTTTAACGATCTTGTACTAAATTTCAAAATATTCACATCTAGCGTAAGAATTTGAATTTGCTATGCTATGAATTTTTTTTATTAGCGACATTCTGATTGGTTTCCATTATGCACTGGGTGGTGCGTAATAAGATTATAGTCTGAGTCATGTCTTTGGTTTGCTCTTGAACCTTTATTTATAAAAGAACGAACAGCGATTTAGTAGCTAACAATTTTAGACTTGGTGGACTACTACAAAATTCAGCAAATCTCTATAGTTA
Organism: Topomyia yanbarensis; assembly: GCF_030247195.1. NCBI lineage: Eukaryota > Metazoa > Arthropoda > Insecta > Diptera > Culicidae > Topomyia > Topomyia yanbarensis. The sequence continues at coordinate 33,697,119 of NC_080671.1, read as the reverse complement.
ACAGGAAAGCAAGGAGCCGTGGTATGCAGGTCGAAACCAATTTACAGAAAATCAAGAGAGGAAATGCGAGCTACCCGGCGGATTTACTGCCACTCTCGCTTTGATTTACAGTTGTTAATAGTGTTTCTTACATTTACCATCTGTTGAAGTCGACAAAAGTCGCACCGCTTAGCAGTTATTGATTTCAAAGTGACCTAGATTTCGAAATAAAACAAGGTGCCGCATACGAAAAATATTTTCTGCTGAAATGACTCGTGCCATTCCGAATAAATTAAAAACAATAAACATGTTTTTTTGATCAGCACAAATCAATCATCTGAGAATATGGTCATCAGTTTGAGCATTTAATTTCACTTTGCAGCTTCTTTCGATTTTTTTTAAATATTCGAGTACCGGTACTTTTCCGGTACTACCGGTACTGAGTGCTTCAGTACCGTAGTACCGGTTCTCGCCAAAAAGGGTCGGTACTGCGAACCCTAGTTCTAGTAGATGAACCAAGTTGAATTCGAGTAAATCCTTTCATATATTTCTTATCCTAAAGATCCGAAAAATGCAAAAATATTTTTTTTAAATTTTGCACTGTCAGACCCCCTTAAGGGGAACTTAAAGGAAATAATCAGAAAATATTTCGAGGCTATATCTAAGGACCAAAGAAGAATATTTTTAGAGCTTCGTTTTACTAAAATTCAGAAAAATATATGTACCGATTTTATCAATGTTCCTGTTTTATCAGCTTAAAATTCGCCAAGGGGCTGATATTTATTTATTTATTTTCGTCAAGCATATGTAGACTACATAGAATGGTTTTACAATATTTACTTATATCCCGAGCAAATACTCATGGGTTCAAACACCACATAGCCCCTTGAAAAGACCTTAAACATGGTACGTTCCAAAATTCACAACCATCAAGACACTATAAAATGGTCTCAGTAACCCATAAATATACCAACATATGGAACATTATATGGGATCTACCAGACCATGGCTATGGTGTTTCCATGGGTTGAACCCATTTCAAACACCCATGTCGAACCCCATGAGCATGGGGGTATTATGGGCTTTTCGTTTGCTCGGGATACTATACATTATTTCTAAGGTTTAGTTCAAATTCAGAAATACGTATCTGTAACAGAAAAGTGCAATTTTGCATTTTGTTCATCATAGTGGAATTAAAACGGAAGACAAGGGTAAAAGTGTTTAATATAACATTCCACTAAGTCACTCAAAACAGTGTTTTTGTTAAAGTATTAAAATGGCAACCAAGCCTAATGAGCCGAATAGATTTATCGGTTTGACGAAAAAAGTAGCGGGGTTACACAAAGATATTAACTTTTTGAGGAAGTGTAAAAGACATCAACTAACGCCAACCTGTCATGTTGTCAGGTTGAAGACAGCCGCGTCAAAGAGTGTAATAAAAAGAATTGAATTAGATTTAATTAAGAACAGCATTAAAATACTGTATAGTGTATTGAACGTGACAACTTTGGAGTGTTACAATTTGCATCTAAAATTAGCAGTGGAATTTCAAGGTGATTTTAATTTATTCTTGACCAAAGTGAAAGTAGCAGAACAAAGTGAAAGTGAAAGGAAACGTAAGTTGCTTAACAAAAAAAATTTCAACCTTAAAAGGAAATATTCTCTTGACCGCCCGCCAAAACCTGCTGTACAGGTTTTGGAGGACTTCGTGGTTAATCGCTCTTCCCAGAATTTTACCAATGATCAATTGGAATTATTTAACCGGGGACTAAATTATGCAATAACACCTAAACAAAACTTCGAAGATACGAATATTGACCTGGAAACAGGTATAAAGAATTCCAACCTTCCTTTTGAAAAAATTAATGACGCCAGAACAGTAGTAGCTGGCATCATTAAAGAAAATGTTTCGGAATCCCAGAAAGATACAAAAGAATTAACAATCACCAAAGAATTGAGGGAAAAGCCGGTTTACTTCATCAAGGCTGACAAGGGAAATAAAGTAGTAGTCATGGATAAGCATCAATATGATACTGACATGCAACATAAAATAAACTCTGGTCCATATACAATTCAAAGAATAAATCCTCTCTCTGACATGATCAAACGTGTCGATAAAACTCTTAAAGAATACAATCCCGTTCTAGGGGATAGCCTGTCACGTCTCAAAGTTTCAAATCCCGCCTTACCTAGAATTAAGGGACTACCCAAAATCCACAAACCTGGGAATGAAATGAGGGAAATTATTGCAGCTGTAAATGCCCCTACCCAAAAAATTGCAAAATGGTTGGTTAACGAATTCCAAACAATGCCTAAACAATTCCATAGTTGCTCGGTTAAGAGCACACAAGATTTCGCAATCAAACTTCAGAAGTCAGGTGAAATCAAAGATGATGAAATAATGGTCTCTATTGACGTAACCGCCCTATTCCCAAGTGTCCCTGTAAAAGATTCAATTAACCTCTTAGAGGATTGGTTACTACAACAGAATAACAATAGTCTATGGAAAAGCAAAGTGAGATCTTATCTTAAACTTACTCGCCTTTGCATGGAAGAAAATTATTTCACATTCCGAGGTGTCTTCTATAAACAAACTAAGGGTGCCCCTATGGGTAACCCACTCTCTCCTTTTCTTTGTGAGCTTTTCATGGCAAACCTAGAAGAATGTTTAAAGATGGAAAATTTGTTGCCAGAACGCTGGTGGAGATATGTTGATGATATTTTTTGCATTCTCAAACGGAGAAAATTAACAAAGATATTGGAAGCTATTAACAACATTCATAATAATATCAAGCTTACACACGAAGAAGAAAAAGATAACAAATTACCATTTTTGGATATCCTTGTAATAAGAGAAGGAAAATCCTTGACTTTTGAAATTTATAGAAAACCTACCAATACAGATAGAGTTATACCAAACACTTCAAACCATTCCTATCAGCATAAAATGGCAGCATTCCATCACATGGTTCATAGAATGCTTAGTTTACTACTAAGCGAAGAAGCAAAATTTGAAGAAACAGGGTACTTTAAATTTTGGGGTACGCCAGAGGTGACAGAAATTGGTTCTGAGAGTATATTCTGAAAGCGAACTGTTTGTTCACGTTTCGTTAAATATGATTCCACATGGTTGCCATTGTCCATTGCATTTACAGTAAATGTTACAAATTCTAAAAGGTTTGATGTTGTTGAGCGGCCTTTATAAAAGCCATGCTGCTTGCTTGTTATTTGATTTTTGATTTGCTGAAATATTTTGTTATTTACTAGTTTTTCGAATAATTTTGGAATGCATGATATAATGGCAATCCCACAATGGTTTCGGATGACCGATTTAGAGCCTGATTTAAAAATTGGCACTAAAAAGGATGATTTCCATATTTCTGGGAATGTTCCTTTTTTTCAGTGACATGTTCAAAATATGTAGTAATGGTAGAGTGCTAGATTTTTAAAAAATATTGGTGCTATTCCGTCCGGTTTTGGTCCTTTTGATGCGTCTAAGTTGTTTAGTGCAGTGGTAATTTTGTGTTCAGATAGCTCGTGGACGGAAATGTCATTTGAAAATTCAGGTATAAATGAAAAGTAGTCGCGGTCGGAATATGAAGTATAGACTTCTTGAAATAATTTTCCAACTAAATTGCAAATTTCAGTATTGTTATTTTCTACATCTCCGTCAAAATGCATTTGGGATGGAAAGTTGCTACTTTTCAATTTCGTTTTCACGTAATTGAAGAAATTCTTTGGACAGGTCTTGATTTCAATCTCGATTTTACGATTATATTCTTCATGTGCAGTGTTAATGGCTATGTCGAGTTGGGAGCAAATATCCAGATAGTTTTGCCGTTTTGTAATGCTATGTTCTTTATTGTAAATTTTATGTGCCTTTTGTTTTCATTTTTTTAATTTTTTCTGATGTTGGTTGAACCATACAGGCTGTTGACCGCCATGAGTTCTTCTTCTTCTTTTACTGGTACAGTTCCAGAGATTAAATTCGTTACAATTAAATAGAATTTAGTCACTGCTTCGTTGACATTTCCTTCTATACTCAATAGTTTGCCAATTTATTCTATATAGTCTACGTTTGACTTCTTCGATGTCGGTTTTATGGTATTCCGGCACTTCGTCATACTCCAAGTCGTTCGGGGAAGAGTTTTGACGAAAGAAAATTGAATATTTGATTGCTGTGTGAAATACTTCATTTTTCCATATTGGAGTTAAAGATGCAGTCTGGCCATTAAAAAGCGACCGTCACCATACGTTGATTGTGACGTGAGGCGTACTATTGGAGGGCGCAAGGGGTCCAGTTCAAATTGGCTGTCTGTGTTCGAATGTTGAGGTGTGGTTGACAATGTGTTTAACCTATTTTCGCCGCTGGTAGGTGTCACTTCCATTTGTTTGGGTTGAATGTTTTCGTTAGCTGAACGGTAGCGGCGCCTTTTTAAAAGCTTATGAAATTTGGTTTTACTGCTGGTATTGCAAGACCTGTAATCGGATGTTCGGTGGTTGTGGAAGGAACGGAAAATGCTTTTTCGCTGAGGCAAGTAGTAATTTGTCTGACGTCTTACCACTGTCGTTATGATGATGATTGTTAGGAAGATCGTTGTCACGTTGACTTGACTGCTTACGACGTTTTCGGTTGCGTCTTGCCTTATCAGCAGCTTTCTCCTGAAGTCGCCGAATGCGTTGTTCGACGTCATATTTTGTCCAATCCTGCTTCCATTGCCATTTATCGCCCAAAAATCGCCAGCCTGGAGACGTATGATCTATTTTCTGTTGAATTACTGTAGCGTGTGATTTTTCCGCTAATTCTTCAGCCAGGGATTTTGATTGATTAATGCCATTTTCTGGTGTTGTCATGTTGGAGATTGCAATGGAAATAGCTTTTACTTCTTCCTTCAATTCCTCCAATAGGTCGGAATTGGCGAGAGGGTACGGCATAGAACATTTAGTGGAAAGCAGTTCGTTCTCGAGGTGTGATAGGTGTGTTCGTCAATTTTATGATTCATATTGTCCGATATTGTTTTGGTCGATTTGCTGATGGTGTCGATCGAATTTTGTAACAAATTGTCACAAGAATGAAAATGCTGACCTAGTTTACTGCATATGTTTACGTTCTTTTTATGGACGACTTGCATTGACTGCTTTACGTCGTTAAGTAATTGTTCGATGCTACCGAACAATTCAAGACTGTGGCTCTTTAGGTCAGCTGTGGTTGACTTCATCATTTTTAGCAGCTGATCTTGTAGATAGATCATTTTGCGTGTGTCGACCTCTGTCCTAATAATGTGCTGGCAGTCCGCACACACAGGCACCACAAATGCCTGGATAAAATTTTCCTGATTACGCTGCGCACCACCACAGGCAGCATAGTACGATCTGCTGCAAAATTCACACTTCCAGAGGAAGCGGTCATCGTTTATGTTACAAGTTTTTACACTGCACTGCATTATTTTACTATTACTTGAATTTCAATTTCACTGCAACTTACGAGCCACGCGCGCGATGTTTGTTTGCGTAGGTAAAAATACTAATTAATAAATTACTTGCGGAGCGCTTGGAGAGGCATCCGCACTCGTTGACTGTTGGAGCGAAAAAAACGGGTCTTTACATTCGCATCTTTTAGCCGATAATATAATTCCGAATTTCACCTAAAATAGGGCATTATTAAAATCTTTAACAGTAAACCTGAACTTTTTGATTCTGGCGTCCGAAATTTTTTCCCTAGCGTAACCTGGGTAAATTTGTTATTTGTAAAAAAAATATTATTAGTTAGTATTGCTAGTTTCATACATTTTCTAATCAAGCTTCATATTTGGCAGTACCAGTTACCTGAGGTGACTGAAGGGTAGTCATATTTGAGATACAGCTTCGGAATGCAACTGTCTAGTCGTATCGTTGGTGTATCGATTCTTTCGTATTCTTGTATTAATTTTGAAAAGGATAATCAGTATTCTTAACCAAGCGGTGCAATTGAAAGGTTCAAGGTTCAAGAATAGTTACATTAGTCATCCTATAGAACATGCGAAGATATGGAAAAGCATACATACATGATCGAAAAAGTTATTTCTGCGCGATGAATTTCTCAGTATCTTGTAAAAGAACATCAAAGTCGTACTCCGGTGGTGCCCTGTATCAAGTGGAACGTGGAATTATAATTTTCATATTAAAGATGGGACTTTTAAAGTCCTCAAATTTCTCAGAATGCACTGTTCAACTAAATTCTATTTGACAAATAAGGTAAGTGCACAAAAATTGAATTACAAGCAACTTGGCCTTCTGTGAAACTAACTTCGACATAATTTCATCAAAATATCTAAGAACCTTTCCGGATGATTTCAGATCGATTTTTAGTGGTTGAAGACAATTAAATTATCTATCAGATTTTAACTTTTTGTGTTGTACGAATGTCTAAAGCACAATCTAGAATCAGAAAATGCGAACTAGTTTCAATATAAAACCTATGTTTTAAAAAAAAAAATGGTTGCTGTGGGCCCTCCCGTTGAATTATTTTGATGTTGGTTGTAAATGAAAGTGGGAAGTCCATTTTTTGATATCAGAGATGCTAACTTTTTTCGCACAAAGTTGTTGAAAAAAGACACCGGGAGTTAATATTATACATTAGGCACAGCAATTTTCCGTACAGCAAGCTTTTTTGTAAAAACGCGACAATAAATGATCGTTTTACTCCCAAAATCGAGTTATTATAATCTTTATCCAGACTTTGTGCTGTCACCTCCAATATTGACAAGTTTCTGGGTTACATACCAACAAGTTTGTTATACATTTAGCGTAGTATAATGTCCAATTTGCAAAATCCACTTGAGAAAATAAAAAATATTAATAATTGTCGAAGCTATAGCAATTTCCGTAAAATGCGTTTTTAAGTGGTTTGCCGTGACTACGATTCCAGTCCAACAGCTCAACAGAAACCATCAAACTAAAAAAAAAATCGTTAGTATATGTACCTGTGGTGTCCTTGAACGATCGATTAAAAAAAATAATTTCTTCTTTTTGGAAACTATTTTCACCAGAAAAAAATTTATTAAAAAATTCATAACAATAATATGCACATTTTGACGAAAAAATGGAATCGTTCAAGAACACGGCAGTTAAATTACGAACAAGTAAAAAAAAAGTTTTGACATCGGCTGAAAACTTTTCCGGCTATCGTAGTCACCGCAAAGACGCTTTTGGGAAACATGATTTCGAGATAATCGCGTTTAAAGTTTCAAGTGTAAGCAACACCTCCATAGGGGAGCAAGATAAAATAATTTTGGGTTCACTTCTCCGATCTCTATAAAAATTTGAGGTAACATTCTTAAGAACCTGAGCTTTACGACAGAAGAATAAAAATTTTTCGATTTTATGGCCGACCTCAACATATATAACCCCTTAAATAAACTGAATAGTGTTAACTATTTTGTTACTTTTACTCCATTTTAACGTTCACCACATGCTATTTAACGTTACTTTAGTATTGGCTTCATCCGCTTTCTTGTTTTAGACATCTAAGGTGGACGCCTGGAGAAAAAAATCGACTGCTTTTTTATTTGCTTAATTGTTAGTATTGAACCTCTAGAATAGTCTCCCGCAATCTGGTGTTTCACATAGCCATGCGTTCCCCGTGCGTATTTACTGTAACGCATGCAGATTTCAATCTATTGGCAACTTTAATAGTGTTTTTCTCGAAACGGCGGTTTTTTAAATTGGCGAACACAATGAACTCAAAAATTAATGAACGAATTGAATTGCAGTTCACCAGCAAACTTTCTTCAGTTGTGATGCTTTCTGTTTGCTTGGAAAATGATGCATAGCAACCTGCGGCTGCTTACACCCGCGAGCCAAACCTATAACAACGAATGAAGAAACACATCAGTTGCTTCTTTATTCTATCCTTCCCCAATGCTAATGGCTTCGCTCGCGAAACTCTTCTCGAGTGGTTCGCGGTTTGCATAGCACTTTCCATATACAGTTTTATTCCATTTTCATATTTGCACAATATAATTAATACTTGGAAAAGCATCTACCGTTTTATAACTAGCTGATACACAATGTTTTTAAAATTTGCCACAATTTACCGCTAACAAATGCGCCGCAAAAAACTTCAGTAGATCAAATTCCTTGTAGTGTATCACAAAACTGTGCACAAAGCGCTCTATCAGTAAAAAATATAGTAGAAGAAATTGACAGTATGTTTTTTTATGCATCAAGAAACCTTTGTGAGCTTCGCGAGTGAAGATTTGACCCTGCTCTTCAACATTTCAAGCTTCTTCGTTCATTTGCAGTTTGCCCATCTAGTAACCTATTCGGATGTTTTCAGACATCTCGCTTGGTGCATTGTTCATATTTAATTAGTGAGCACAAAATTGTAAATACTTTGTGGTCCACAGCTAGCAAGAGTCGCTTTGACGGCACCGGGCGGTGGTTGAGTAGTAAGCCATCGCCACCCATCCCAGTTGGTTTGGGTTCAATCCCAGCCGAGGTTTTTCTGGGGTGAAAAAATCTGTGGTCACGTCGGCACATACTTTAAGCTGCAGTTTATTATGAACATTGGTATATTTTTGGTATGCAGCACTTGAGATCGATTGTTGAATTCATCATCAGAGAATCGATAAAAAATCACATTGTTGGCATCTATACGGGATGTATGATTAGTATCATGACATCTGATATCTCTGGTGCCATGTATGCCACAAACTCTATGACGCCAGCTTAAATCTATCAATTGAGAAACTGAGTTTGGTTATTGTTTAGAAATATACCCGGGAGTGTGACTTTTGGTACGTACTCTAAACGTGAATGAAAACTGCAAAAATATCCTCACTTCTATTGAACGATGCGGAAATGCTGCAGAATAAGATTAAAACTACCAATCTGTTCCTATCTACATCTAATAACATTCCTGCACATTCTTCAATTCTGGTGAACGAGAAGTCGTTTTCTCTCTTGCGAAAATGGGCTTATTGGGCGGTGATATTTTCTAAAGCCCCCCCCCCCCCAAATCTTTCAAAAATAAATTTCAGAAACACCATTGTTTTTCGCTGACTCTTAAAAAAATTGTATCTTGTTTGGTTTCAACAAATTAATGCGAGAATTGTGAGGATGATTGCTGTTTCGAACCACCGAAGACAGCGGTCACGATATCTACTCTGTATGCTGAGTGTAATAAAACAGTTCCCTTCATATTGTGTGACTCATCGAAAGAGCAAAAGAAACTGTTACTTGCTTGTTATTCTTGCTGTGTGGATCTGTCGAATGATTAAGTCGCAGAAGCAAGAAGTTCAGCCCAGGCGAAACCAGGCATTTTGCATAGCAACTTATAACACGTGGTTGATCCTCATATATATGGACGATGAGAAAATCAATGCTCGGCTACAGGATCTGACACCACTTACTTGCACCGTGGCTATTAAAAGATTCCAGTCACATTTAGAAAAAATGGAATTCATTATAAAGGACACATCTATATATTAAATGGTGTTTTTGTGGTGAGAATCAAGGGGGACCGACATACAGGTATATCTCGATAGTACGTACACCATCGCTTCGTTTAGCGTACGTACTATCGAAACGTACGTACTATCGAGTCACAAAAATACAATTCAAAATATTACTTTTTATGTTTCATATTGAATGAAACTTTACAAAAATATAATTTATCACTAAATTCATCACCCCATTAGTGATAAACCGACCTATCACCAAGTACTTAATCTTAGAATTTTAGTGTTTCCATCAACCAGGATGCTTGAAAATGGAGATTAAAAATATTTCCTTGGTCTCGTAAAGTTCCTTTGAATTTGGTAGCATTGTCTTAAGCATTTCCCAAAATTTATTATGCTGGATTTTTACTGGATTTTATTGATTTTCGTAGGACTTCTTTAAAGTTCTAGAACTATCCTGAATCTCTGAAATTCGTAAGATTTGCTTGAAATTCATAGAAATTCCCTGAAGAATTCCTGGAATTTTTGATTTTCTTGAAACAGAAGGAGTTGTTTTTGTATATTTTATTAGTGTAATAATAACAGTATAATTTATCAAACTATAGGAAGAAACTAATATTTCCCGTTTTGTGGGCGCAATAACAATTCTTCTCTTTTACATATGAGAATTTAGGTTGGTTTATTATTCCTTTCAATTTTGGTCGTTAATAAATTCTAAAACCTCTAAAATATATTTGCAAAGTCGATATGATTTTAAATTAAAATTATGCCGGGATATGAGCTAAAAGGTATATAAAGCATAGTTTTTGACTACATAAGATAGGTCTTGCTGAGCTAGGACATATTTCTTGAGCCACTAAATATGGTGGATACATTTATTTAATCACACTCACAGGAACCCCAAACGAGGTATTAAGAAAACGCTCATTTAGATGTGTTTTTTCAGCTCTATGAGTACTACCAGACTTCATCGAAGTCGTAAGCCTTGCGAATCTCGCCAATTCTATTCTAAATATTGTATTTCCTAGAATGCATGGGACCCACCACTCAAATTTTATGTGCATAATGTTTGAAGATCGTTCATCGCAAACCGTTTTATCATCGCTCATGATTTTAACCTTCAAAATTGCCAAAAATCTTTTTTGATGTTCGAATAATGTCTTGAAATTTTACAATTTTGCTTAAAGTTAGTAAGACTTTTCAGAAGCTTGTGGGACATGCCGTACCTAAAGCTTGAAGAGGTTCTTTGATATTCGTCTCTTTTCTAATTCTGTAAGTTTTTCTCGAAATACTTCGTTGAAATTAATTGTGAGTTCCTTGCAACGCACTTGGCACTTTTTTAAGCTTGATAGAATTTTATAAAATTTCCAGACGCCCCCTGATGTTTAAAAGATTTTCCATTAATTCTTAGAATATTCTTGAAATTTCGTGAACTTTCCAGAGATTCTCCATATATAACTTAATATCGTAGGATTTTCTTGAAGTTCAGTACAGCTTGACTGAATCACCGCGGTGAACCGATAGCCGTTAACAAAATCTACTGAAACTGTAATAATATTTCTAAATGTTCAGTTCGCAGAATTTCCCGAGGTTGGTAAAATATGTGTGAAAATCGTGAACACTCTGCTTTCTGTAGAAAGTGTTAGTATAGAAAGTCTCTAAAGTATTTCCTAAATTCCATACTACCTTTGAAAATCGTCCTCAAAGTCCATTAAGATACTCTGAAGTTTGACAAAACCAAACAATAACTAATCTGAGTGTCGCACAAATTATCTGAAGTATTGAGGATCTTCTTGTAAGCTGGCAATCTCCCAAAATATAAAAGACTTTCCTGAAACTGGTAGGCCGTCCCTAAAGCTTGAAGAATTGTTTTATACTTGTTAGATTTCCACGATAAATTCATGACTTACTTAAAGTTTGAAATACTTTGCTGGACTTTACAGAACTACGCTAAGTAGCACAAAACTTCTTTAAAGTACGCAGAAATCCATAGAACTTTCACAAAATTTATCCTATTTTGTTGAAGTTTATAAAATCAAACGAAAAAAATGTTTGATGGTAGGTGTACGTGCTATCGAGGCAAAATGTACGTACTATCGAGGGTACATACTATCGAGGGTACGTACTATCGAGGTATACCTGTATTTCCTCCTACCTGACCCTGCATGTAAAAACATAATGCGATAGTATCATTATGCACATTATATCTTTGCACATCCATAGTCTCCAATACCTGAAAAACAAACATTTGCCAACTCTAGTATCTTAAAATCAACAGTCAGCACCATCATTGAGGATGTTTGAGAAGACAGTTTTTACTTTCGCGTCATTTTAATAGTATTTTTATTGACACACAATTTCATTTTATGCGGGGAATGCGTTCCGTATTTCAACATTTCATTAAGAACTTTTCAAAATTTTATTTAGTTTCTAGTGACTAAATTGCATTATGCAATTTTTTTTAAGCCCCTCCCGAAACAAAACCCTGGCTACGGGCCTGATCCTATACTATACTGATGTTGAAGTATTCCTTTAGTTATAACTATCTGTTTCACTGAGTTGTCTCCTTAGTTTTAAGTAAGCTTTATCCATCCACCTTAGCAAACTGAAAATTATCAGAATCTATCACTAGTTTAAAGAAACTCTCGCATTGTTCAACTTTGTTTTAAGAAATTACCAAAAAAATTGAATCGCAAATACTCCGATACCTTAAATCTAACGCATGTGCCGTGTTAAATAAACTATCTGAACTAAAAAAAACTATTGCTAGAGTAAATTTTTGAATATTTCACATGGAATATGAATATATTTGGGTTTTTCATGTAGAATAACACGAACTGGAGTTATTAAAAATGAAAGCTCGTTGATATGATTTCTACACTGAAAGAGAAATACAGAATCAGGATGTTCGTGAATCGAATTCTTTTCAACCTCAACAATAAATGAATGCAGTATAGAAATTGCAGTAGGGATCATGGGACAATCATCATAATTGATCAAAACGTAAATCTCATTTAAAAATGATGCGGTACCCGACCCTATCAGCCACTTGTAGAGTGTGCCGAATGTACGTGTTGCGAAAGGGAGAAAGAGCTCATTTACTGAGAGCAAACGAATGTATGTAATCTCATCCCGTCGCGTACACCCAACATCGGAGTATCGGGTATAGTTGGGGTGGGATACGATCGACCATTCGAGGTGAGCGTAAGATGGACGGAGAAAGAGAGTATCCGTGAGGCGCATTTCTCCGGATCGCTGTATGCACTTTGGTTAGGCGATAGGTTACGCGCCAACCATCCGCCTATCCTCTGCTTACCCGAAGTAAACTGAGCGCGAAGCAGCGCGCGAGCGAGATTGTTTACGGTTGAAGGAAGAAGAAAGAATATTGCGGCCGCATCCACGGAGAAAGAGAGTGCACTGGTTGATGCTTACTCTTTTTTTCGGTTCGAAAACTGGGTAATAACTAATTAAAAGGATTGCGAAATGGTGCAGGTCGATTATGCCATCTCAGCAAGCGGCGTGCCATTCCATGCTGCCGTTGTTGTTGTGGTTGATGGGGCTGATTTGGGGTGGTGATGTTGGGGTGGTTGCATGATGCGTTATGGTGGCATACTTTTGTTTTCGCTGCTGCTTTCATTCGTCGCTTTTCGAATGTTGTTTTTTTTTCTTCTCATGCGCTTTTCGGTGGCTACTTTTGCTCTGTTTTGCCGAAGAGGGTTGGCGTTTGTGGTGCATCATTACGCTCTGGGGGCTGACCGGCGTTGATTTACATAAAAAAGTATTGTGCTCGTTCTCGTAATGTTCGAGAATTGGTAGATGTGGAGCGTGCGTGTTTATGTAAGTTGAACTGGATCGTAGCAAGTGGTCTATAACACCTCTGGCCATTTGATTGAATAAAATTTCTAAAATGTACGTTGGTTCAGCATTCTGACTTTTTTTTTCTTCAGAAAGCATTTTAATATAGTGAGATGAGGAAGAATAATACCAACAGTCGAAACCTTTCGATAGTCGTCAACTGTCATAACAGTGTGAGAAACTCTCTATGCCCTTTCGCGTTCTTGTTCGAATAACAGCTTAGTACTCCGTACACTATTACGTTAAGACTGCATCTACAAGTATACTATGTAACGATTACGACCACGACGACTACGACGACGATGGTGGTGACTTCGACAGCGGCTGTCAGTTCTTTGCGGTGCGGGTTGAGTGTTGTATAACTCTCCGTTAGTTTGTTCTGTACAGCGTAGTTGCTGCATATAGCGATAGAAACGAGTAGGCATCGCATACTATGCGGCACAAGTAGCTACAGCAAAAACAACAAACCAAGCGTGATGTTGGAGACTGTTGCTTCGCTTCCGTGTTGGTTTGCTTTTTTTTGTCTCTTATTCACCCGCGTCTTCTCGCGCAATAGCACCAACGACACGCGGGACTTCTTGCTAGACCAGAAACGGTATTATACGTGGCTTGTGCAGTATTAGGGTAATAGTTGTTTCCTGAAGCATAAACTTCTATTAAAACACCTAATGGTGTAATGGTCACTGTCTTATTTATGTCAATTACGGTTTTCATGTCTGGTTATATTTAATATAAATTTTAACAAGTCTATTGAACTTTGTATAAACACATGGAAGACAATAGGGATTTTTTAAAATAAATAGTTTTATTTTTAATATGTATCGAAAATGGATGTCCTTAGCAGCAAGGCCTTTTAAAACTCAACGGTTTTTCTTCTGATTTTTACCTAAAAATTACATCAAAATTTACCTTATAAACTTAGAAGCAATACATACTATGCGTATCAGTTAAAATGTTCATGTGTTTCTTTTTATTTGGGAAATATGATACTATCACTAAATAGAGATATATTATCAATATGGATACATTTTATTACCCAAAACATCGATTCGGAACATTGCCAAAGAGACAGTGAATTTTCAAGAAATTGTTCCAAAACTAGGAACGAAGCAGCCAGAGAAAAGATAGTGTTACCATAGAGCGGATTATTATGTCTACCTGGTAGCCACGTTGGTTCTGCCAGATACTGATGAGACGCAGTCAGAAAGCTATGTCTTGACTTCCGAATATTATAGGTTTGTCTTCCCTTCATGTCATAAATTGTTCGAATTTTTTTCTTAGGAAGTTATAGCGCATGAATTTTGGTAGACAATATATCAGCGGCAACAAGACACCTTCTGCTTGGCTAGATGTAAACCCCAAATGACCAGATGGGCTTCGAAAATCATTGAGCGCCTTTCCAGTCAGGAAGAGAATTGTAAAACCGTGACCTGAAACTAATATTCGCAATAAACAGTCTAATCTAAATATACAATAAGATCTTACCGATAATGCTATTACGTTCGTCGATTTTTCCATCTTCCAGCTCTGAGCGATGAGCGCATTAAACGCTCGATTTTTGTCTATTTTTGGAATTTAGATGAAGAATCAAATCTTGAACATTTTAGAATTCGCTTATATAATATTTACCAATGATAGATGGGTCGTTCATTATTATTTCCATTTCCATTAACTTCAACTCTTAAACATGGTCAAGATTTCTCCTTAAAACTGTATTTTGTGAGAATACCTTAGTTACAAGATCGCGGAGAAAATATTTTTTTACAACATGGCGGAAACCGTGGACAGCAGGTATAAATTACCATAATTTTAGTAATTTTAAACGTAACCCGTGTTCAGCTGAAAAACATTGGTGAATCTTTTCATAATTACCATGTTCGTAGTATAACTGATAGACGTTGAAAGAGCTTTAACAAGTCACTGGACTAGGGCATAGCATGTACGAGGTTGAGTTGTTTGCAGACAAAACAGCGTCACTGTGTATGTTGATAGAATTTCGTACACACTTCCATGAAACATTTGTGTGGAATACATCTTGTCGGGCAAAAGCAAAGCTAGCAAAATGAACTAACACTTTTACAAGCGAATGTGCAATACTTTAACGTATCATTTAATTCAATTTGTTTTATTATGGATGATGTTATGTTGGTACAATGCCGATGCCATAATGGCTTTACAATAATTCGGAATATGTACGAAACGATGTAATGCATTATTTGCATTGGGAAAATGTTTTGGGTGTAATTTGATTAATAGTAGTTCGACCCGCATTCTCACCACTAGAACACTGTTAGAAATACACGGGAAGAAGTTTCTCCAAGTATCAGATATAACGGATTCTTCATCTCCGTATTGCGACATGCATTCGGCAATTAGCTCATGAGGGGTACGCAGTGATAAGTCATGTAGCCTTACCTCTACATTGTCATTTTCTATATACACGGAAATCTGAATTCCAATGTTGTTACTTTCAACCATGTTTTTTAAATTATTCTGCAAAACGAAACGTTCGGCTTGGACTAACGTGTTAAATGATATCAATTCTGCATTCCGGAGATGATGATACTGAAGATAAATAACCTCCGTAAGCCTAAGGCATCATTTTCACCTCCAGAAGGTATACCACTTCACGAAAATTCGGTCACATTAAACAAAAGTTAAAGTCAACGATCGCAGCGTTGCGTCGGAGTAGAGCTTTTTCGTTATCTTTACTCATGATGGCGAGAATAAATACCATATTTCCTTTGTTTTCTAGACACGCATATTGAGAGGTTTCCAGTTGTCGTTCGCTTTGCTCGTTTGTAGGTCTTACTTACTCGGACAGAAGTAGAAAATATTTGAATTTGGACAGCTTTTCTATTCATGTGTTGAAAATCTAATATAGTTTTTACGCCATACATGTCGTTTTCCTTCCTTCTCCACGTTAGACAGGCCCTCGACGCAAAAAACCTCCAGCGCACTGGACATGATCCATGCTTCAAAAATATTTCTGTTTATTAACAAACATACTGTCGTTCCTGTTACCGACATTGTGAAGGAGTGCCCATGTCAAGCGGTACCGTAAAAGTCCTGGATCCCCCGCCACAGTCGAGACTTTGCCGGCATTCGTCCCGGTCCTCTGTGCGAATGTGTTGATGAATATGGAGTCTTCCAAGCCGTCATTCGCGGCAAGTATTTTTATTTAAATTGCAACCATACAACGGCTGATACGATTCACGCTTCTAGCTCATCATCTAGCTGTCGTCGCAAGCTACCTCCATCGCTTTACAACGCAGCTGATATGAGATGTTTTGAATCCTTTGCCGCAGTCGCGATATTGATCGTCAGTTGTTTCGATTCCGTTCGTGGTCATGATTTAAGAACCTCTCAACCAGCTCCACAAGATAACAACTGTATATTAGATAGCTACAGTAGCGTTACCCTGATAATCAACTGTCCTAAGGCGATTAAAAACTGCCAAATTTCTGGACGCATAAGACACTTGCATTACGTTTTGTACAACTTTAGTGTCTAACTTTAGTGTTAGTTTTGATACATCTTCTAAATGACAGCAAGTTGGTGTTAGTTACTGACGAGTGGAACACGAAACATGAAATCAATTTTTACATTTCTTACATTTTTGATACAACAAATAAGTAAATAACTAATTTATGTTCAAACCCTTCTTTACCCTGAAGATGAAGGGATATCTTTTCGAAACGTTGCACTATGGGAAGGCATGTGATCAAATTTTTCACTACTTTCAACTCAACCACGAATACAAACGGCAAAGCAGACGAACCTTCTCCAGATACTAAGCATAACTAGTTCTGGACGTATATGAATGAGCAGCGAATCCGGGTTACCATCTTGTATATCACTAAAAGGAGTTTTAGGCTCCGACACTAGGGAAATCTGTCAGCTTTTCTCCGCCGTGTTTTTTTTCCGACAAGCGGCCTACATCACGAATCGCCACAGGCTGTCTCGAATTTCACTCCTTCTTTAAGACACTCAATCAACCGAATTTGCATCGATAATAATACCATTCTTACATCAAACTCAAAGCTGAAGGCATCTAGTTCTCCGGGTCCAGATGGCGTACCCTCGATTTTTGTCGAAAAGTGTATCAGCGGTGGATTTTTCGACGAGTCTTTGAGCTATCTCTCGCTACTGAAATATTTCCTACTTGTTGGAACGCGGCCCATATGTTTCCAGTCCATAAAAAGGGAAACAAATCGAACATCGATAATTACCGAGGAATTTCGTGTTTAGGTGTTGTATCCATCGAGCTGGATATTTTGGATCGCTAATAAACATCTTTTTATTCAAGAGCCTAACGACCTGTTCAGGGTATCATCCAAACAATATGTGGAATCGTTTAACTATATGGGTTAAAGTTCGTCTATAATATTTTTTTTATTAGGGATGTTCTTTCACTGTGTGTACTAAATCGCAGACGACTAGCATGGTTTTATGTCTAAACGATCGTTAACGTCGCTTTCATTCACAACGTATGTGTTCGACGGATCCGCGGACGGACTACAAACCAATACTTTTTACATGGATCTATCCGCGGCCTTCGACATAATCAACCATGATATCGCAATAGCCAAGCTAGAGTCACGGTCATATTCGCTGGTTTCGTTCCTATCTCGATGGGAGGCATCTTCAATTCAGCGTTAAGGATTATCTATCTGCTCTGCAGACATCCCGCAAGGAAGTCATCTCTTTCCAGTAATATTTTTCCTCTATTTTAATAACGTCAACATCAAACTACAAGGACCCCGTCTCTCCTTCGCCGACAATATGAAGATTTTTCGCAGATGCGGTATCCAACCGATACCGAATTTCTTCAAAGTAAACTGAACAGTTTCAGTATGTGGCGTGATCTGAACAGTTTTGAACCCGACCAAATGCTCAACAGTCACGTTTGCGCGAAAACGTCATCCGATCTAGTTCAACAACTGTTTGTTCGACTCGAGCATTCAAAGCAGTTATGGTTCATCTTGCGGATAGCAATAAACTTCAGAGACGAGAGGGGGGGACTGCTGTCAAACCCTATTCATCTTGGAATTACTGTCTGCCAGAGTGTATTGCTCTATAGTTTTAGAATTTTATCTATCCTTAAATGTAACTAGGCTAGAAACCACAATTGGGACCAAGAGGTCTGTTGGTGTTGATACAACAAATAAACAAATAACTAATTTATGTTCACACCCTGCTTTCCCCTGAAGATGGAGGGATATCCTTTCGAAACGTTGCACTATGGAAAGGCATGTGACCAAAAACCATCAATATCAACATCAATTTCTATTTCATTCGATGTATGTATGAAAATGGAAATTTTGAAGAGACATTCCATGTGCGTTTTCGGTAACTCTTCGCATCTTTTTTATTTTTTTGATAAGTGATATATTTAAATATTTTATTTGACAACTAGGCATACATGATGATGATAATATCAAAAATGTACATTCATTTTATTAACAAATAAGATCGGGAAAAAAGTCTCCCAAAGACTCTCCTGAACTCGCGATACGAGATGTAAATTAGCAAAGATTTCAGTTGCCAAACTTTGTCCTATGCTGAGAACGCTTCAATTGAAGTTTCAACGGCAGTCACAATTAGTAGAGATAGGCGGTGGATAATTCAGTGTACGTTTCTTTTGAGTGTTCCGTATTCTACAAGTAAACTAGCGAGGATTACAATCGGAATTTGTGCAATGAACAGATGGTTGATCTGACTACATTACTGTGTAGCCACAAATGACACTGAGTTGTACTGGAAAGCTAACTAAACATATTTTCTGGAAAAAAAATTACGACTTGTAGTTTCAAGAATGCTCATGCCTCCAAAGTAGTTTAAATATCCAGGAACTCTTTCGACAATCATTAGCTTTTCTAAGTCTTTAGCTACTTATTAGTTTGGATCATTTCTTTTTCATGGTACTGGTTTGTATAGGACTCATTAATTCATATCTCCTAAACGAAAATTCCGAACGAAACAATTCGCAAGCTATAAGGATGACTAGAAAAACACTGCATTGTAATCAACTGAATGCACGGCGTTCTTTGACTTCATTGCCATATTATACAACAAAATAAATTATAGGGGTTTGAAAGCAATTCCACATTGCTTCTTTTTGTTTGGAGTCTGTTAGACTACTTACTACTTTTTGAACTTTCAATAATTTATCAAACTTACATAGATTTTATTATTTTCGAAAAATCAACTGTTGTTCTAAATTCAACGGCGTTGTTTCTGTTGTTCATACGAATTATGACACTGCGAGTATCGTTCACTGCGAGTTTGGTTAACTTGTAAGTACGTTGAATCTAAACAATGCCCTAACTTCAGGCACGTAGCCAGAGGGGGGGCTAGGGGGCTAAAGCCCCCCCCCCCCGAAATTTTTCAAAAATAAATTGAAGAAGCAACATGTTGTTCGGTAACTCGTAAAAAAATTGTATCTTGTTTGGTTTCAACAAATTAATGGGAGAATGGTGAGGAAGATTGCTATTTCGAGCCACCGAAGACATCGGTCACGATATCTACTCAGTATGACGAGTTTGATAACACACTTCCTTTCATATTGTGTGACTCGTCGGAAGAACAAAAGAAACTGTTACTTTAATTCTTGCTGGGGTGATCCGTAGGATGATTGAATCGCAGAAGCAAGAAGTGGTGCTCCAGCCAAACGTGGAGGCTATTGACTTCCGGAATTTTTGCATAACCGAATTTCATGGTGGGAAATATTTGCTGAAGGTGCAAATAGAGGTTATGCTTACGAACTTCGCCTTTAACGAGTTCTACCTTGTCAGGCATTCAGTACTTATGTTATTCAACAAATTTGATTCTCATATATATATGGATGATGAGAAAATCAATGTTCGGCTACAAGATCTGATACCACTTACTTGAACCGCGGGCGAACGACTAGGAGGTTAAAGCCCCAATAAACAAACTTAACTTATTTGAACCGTGACCATTAAAACATTCCTGTCACATTTGGAAAAAATGGAATTTATTATAAAGGACACATCTAGGAATTAGACGGGCAGGGTCGGCTAGGATTTTGTCCTAGCTGACCCTGCACGTACAAAACGCAATGCGATAGTATCATTGTACACGTTACATCTTTGCACATCCAAAGTCTCCAATACGATTACCTGAAAAACAAACAATTGCCAAATTTGTGGCTGCTGTTCATATAATATTAACGGCAAAAACTGCGTCTAGTATCTCAAAATTAACAGTCAGCATCATCATTGAGGATGTCGACACTGGTGGCCCGTAAGGGGACAAAACAAAAATGAAATCAGATATTCGCGAACATGGACATGGCAGTTACCACGATAATAATACCGAAGTGTACAAGATAGATGTGAACTGCCACCAAGACGCGGTTGGTTATGAAAAATATTTCTCAGTCAGTAAACAGGTCAATCGCACGAGATCTGTTGGACAACCATTAGCGTTTTATCATTTTCATTGTTTACATCGTGGAAATATATTAAAGACTCAAGGCTTCATTTAGCTAATGCATTGAACCGACTCAAATAAACGAATTGTATAATAAAAATTTAGAAGTTTCATAGAAAACTGAGTACAAAGACTGTCCCAAAATTAACATTTATGGCTAGTGATGGCATCTAACAAAACTCATTTTATGCTAGATATTGGCCTGAATAAAGAAAGTTAGTTAAATCATACGCAAATTGGATTTCTGTAATAGATTAGAACACTGTACGCTTAATATAAACGACAGGCATCTCACTCAAGCGTTCTAAACAAAAACATTTCAATTAGCTGATGACATAGTTGTAGCCGAGACGACAGTTTTTTTTTTATTTTCGCATCATTTTAATGCAATAGTATTTCTATTGACACTCAATTTCATTTTATGTGGGGAATGCGGGCCGTATTGAAACACTGTTAGTCTGGAAAATCGAACAATAAGCAAGAAAAACGTGAAAAAGTAAACAAGCCAAAAAGTGGCAAACCAGCGGTTTTCCTGAGGTGTTCATCAACCCACGAATCGTATATTACTAATTTTGTTGATATACAGAAACGTACACAGTAGCGGTAGGACTAACTGACGTGATTTTACACTTACTTTCCTTCGGATGTCAATTGATCAATTGATGCTAAACCACATATTAGTCAATCAACCATAATAAACTTAATGTTGCAACCACCAGCAGCATTTTAGTCGCTTTCGATGGTTTCTAATTAATGCCTATGTAAGTTTGAAAACGACGTGTCAATAGATTGATCAGACATCAGTAGGTTATCACGGAGAGCGACTAAAATGTTGTAACTAGTTGAGTCTATAAGTCAATAAGGTGGGATTATTGTTTCGATTTCATGTTTTCATTATATTACAGTCTTTCGTTTTATTTTTGGTCTTTATGGACATCACGGAGAAAAAAAGCAAAAAGGAATCAATAAATTGAAATCGAGGGGAAGTAAGTGCGATGTATTCCCTTCTATGTGTCGAAATTAAGAGATGCTGAAATTATTGAGCTTGTTCACATTTATAGTTTCTAGTTATGTTGTCAGCAATGAAGCATTTAGTAAAATTTTACGTAAATTAGAAGATAGTAGTAACAGTGATAAGTGATTTTCATTCGATTTGTGGACAATTTTCTTGAATAGATTAAATTCCGGGCAGTTACCTTTAGTTGATTAAATCATTGAAATACATAAGTCATTCCACGTCAGTTTTATAACCAAAATTTAAATTCCTTCCAAAATGTTTTCTTACATTCTTTAGCTAAAAATAATTGACACGTATTTTTTGGTTTGGCTAAATTTTTTTTTTTCAAGTTATTCGCATTTGAACTTTTGAAGTCTATAAAATTGAACATTTTTCAATCACTGATAACTCGGAAACGACTCGATACATTGAAAAAAATATTAAATAAAAATGTTGCGTTTTCAAATAAGCTTACCAAAAAAAAATCAGAATTTTTTTTTGTTATATAACCTATGAAATTTGCAATTACTTGAAACAAATTGAATATTTTTAGGCTGGACCAAATTTTTTATTTATTATTTTCTTTAAGTATTAAAATCATGTTAAAAAGATTGTGTAAAAATTTGGCAGTGGAGTTCTTTGCGAGATATTACAATTATAAACATAAAACAAGGCTATTTTACACTATATGCCCAGTGAAAGGCCTGTTATAACTGAAATATCTCGTAAAACACTTCGAGTTCCATTCTGAAATTTTCACATAATCTTCTTAATATAGTAATCAAAATAAATTTGATTTCGGGGGACTTTAAAAAATATTTGCTTTTAACATTAGAATACCCCCAAAAAAGTCTTAAATTTGCAGAATGCGAGTCATTCCACGATTTACAACTATAATTTTAGTTCCTTCCAATTTTTTTGCATTCTTTAGCTGAAAATTATGGACACGATTTTTTTACTTTGGCTGAATTTGATATTTTTTCAAGTTATGAGTTTTTGAACTTTATAAAATACTATCTAATACCCATCGCGCGTTGATGCGACTTTCAACGAAATAGGAGGAAACCACAATTTGTTCCGAAGCGCCATCTTGTAGGCAGATAATCCCCACCAATAGCACACAAACACGCTCCATAACAAATTCCTACTATGCATAAATTTTTACGGCAATTGGTTAAGACGTTTGGGAGTCCATAAATCATATACATACAAATATCGACTTTTAATAATATAGTGATTTTTTAAAGTTTTATAAATTTAATAGAATTGGACATTTTTCATTCCCTGATAACTGAGAAACTATTAGATTTCTGTAAAAAAAAGCATTAAATAATAAAAGCTGCGTTTTCGGAAGATCTCGGCGGATTTTTTTTTGTAATATTTGTTTTTGTTAAATAATTTATGTATTATGCAAATATTAGTAACAAATTTTTTTTTTTCAGGGTAGAGCCAAAAAAAAACTTTTTAGTTTTTTCAAATAATTTATAATTATATCGAGAAGATTGTGTACAAATTTCAGAAAGAAATTCGAACTATTTTACGAGATATTTCAATTACAATAGGCCTATCACTAGGCGTTTGGTGTAAAATTGCCTTGTTTTAAGTTTATAATTGTAATAAGTATTTTGATATCCACTCCCAGATTTTTGCACAATTATTTTAACATGATTCTTAATATTTAAAGAAAATAATAAGTAAAAAAATTGGTCCAACTTTAAAAAATTTAATTTGTTTCAAATATTTGCGAATTTCATAAGTTATATAACAAAAAGAAATTGCAATTTTTTTTCAGTAAGCTCATTGAGTACACAACTTTTTTATTTAATATTTTTTTCCATATATCGAATCGTTTCCGAGTTATAAGTGATTGAAAAATGATCAATGTTATAAACTTCAAAAGTTCAAAAGCTAATAACTTGAAAAAAATCATATTCAGCCAAAATAAAAAATACGTGTCAATTATTTTTAGCTAATGAATGCAAGAAAAAAAATTGGAAGGAATTCAAATTTTGATTGTAAATCTGACGTGGAATGACCCATATATTTTGATCCTATTGATCACCAAAGATCCTAACTGGGGTATGCCAAAAAATTATGTTAGCATGATGCATTAGAACTGGTAATAGTTACAGGACGCCAGATCAAGAAAATAGAAGTTGAACCATCTACAATTCATTTGCTAAATCAGAAGATTTTGTGCAAATTTCGACATTCTCTTCGATCGAACATTTTATGGATATTTTTCTACTCATTTCGATTTAGCGTTTTCTACACCTTTCAAACGTGTAGCTTAGAACACCTTGCGTTTTCCAGCACCGTCAAGGATTATCATATTCGGTTAGCGCATAAATACTGAGAATCTCTAGAATATCCATTGTTGCAACGAGAGTAAATTGTAACTTGTAATTAAAAATAAATAATAAAAATCAAATTAAACATCAATAATTTGTTGATGTACTATAGCCTTTCTTGTGACAAAGAACATGGATTGTCTTAGATTTGGCTTTGTTTTCATTAAGAACTTTTCAAAATTTCGTTTAGTTTCTAGTGACAATATGAAATAATTAGAACTAAAAGCTTTATGCAGGGGCGGGTAAAGCGTAGTTGGTAAAACGATTGCCTTGTACGCGGCTCATCACGGTTCGTTCATCAATCCCGCACATATAGGGTTAGAAATTTTTCTAAAGAAATTTTCTAACCCAAAAAGAGGCGGATAACCATAAGGTTAAAACCTCTATAATCGAAATAAAAAAAAGCTTTATACAATAATTTTTTAAGCCCTCCCGAAATAAACTCCTGGCTACGGGCCTGCTTAACTTCCACACCATTTTTCAAAATTTCAAAGCATTTAATATATAGAAATAACACTGTAAATCGCTGAGTTCCTTAAGAGTAATGTTCACTCAGATTGAATAATCTATTTTAAGGAATTTCACCCAAACAGAGAATACTGATTGGAAATAAAAATATTGCGGTATTTTGACCCCCGATTTACATAAGCTGTACAACAGATCACCATCATCGTCACACGCACTCATCGAGAGGTTCTTGGCTTGCTGCGATCATCAGTTAGTCAGATGCAAAACACAGCTTCAGTGACAGTCGCTGTTGCCTCTGAATATTTTGCTGAGCGGGGCAAAGACACAAGCACATGAGCGGACTGCTATGATCACGACAATGGCAGTGATGATGTTGATGAATAGAAAAGATGCGACACTTTCGGACAAGACAGAGAATAGTAGGTATGCGCGAATGTGTTAGTATGCCCCGTCACGCCGCAACGGAGTGCTGCTATTTATTATAGAGCTTAGTCGCTCGCATCGCGGTAGTGATATACCCCGACGAGGAAGTAGGAAGAAACGCCACCAAGCGTGTAAATATGACGATGATGTAGAATGCGCGATGATGTGTACAATAAGTAGTGGCAATACGAGGAAAAAGTATTGAGTTGAGACGCCATCATCTTCAGAGTGGCTAGCTGCATCACACAGTCGGCCGAGCTCGCGCAGAGCAATCACATATGTACGTATATAAATATATCAACATAGTTGAAGGCAGCGATGACTGCGCCGCCGAAGCGTTATGATAAATTTAACGTCGGCTAAATGATTTAAATAATTGTAATAAGACTTGTACGTACGGCTTCGGCGGTTGACGACTCGGGAGCAGATGTGTATATGCATTAAATGATGTAGCCACTTGAAATGTCAGACGTAACCGATCGGAGCTGCATGAAGTGCGCGCTGGAAATTTTCACTTGGGGCAGGCTTACTTTGATTAAACGCTTGATATCTGCTATCGGATCCAATTGGGTTTCGAACCCCAATGGCGAATAGGGTGGGGATTTCCGTATTCGAGGGTGACGCGTTTCAGCCATTGTTCGGCTCCGTCGCTGATTAACTGATAAGACGCCTTTCCTATACTTAGTGACGGGTGAGTTTGATTTTCGTATTTTGACTGATTTTGCTTTCCTCCCTCACTTCTGCTGCATAGGTCCGTAACGGATAAAGGTCGCTTTGCAGTTGCTATAATCTTTATTGTTTCCACTTACCGTGTTGTCTTATCTCGGCCGGATTTTTTGTTCCTGCTACCATTTTCAAGGGAAACAGCGTAAGGAGTGCTAATTTTAAACACTGACTTCGCGAAATGGACGCAGTTGGTAATTTTATTGGCGATTGCCGAGAAGTTGATAAGAAGAGGTAAATGCTGGCTATCATGTTACTAAACACTTCCTTTTAAGGTTCTGCGATCGTTTTTGTTAACAAACATTGTTTAATAGGTTGTTGTTGTTCAGTGTTTTAATATATGTACATCCTGAACCGCATTCAGGTATTTCTACGTTATATGGCCATTATCATTTCTGAAGCACGCGTAAGCCGAATTAATAGAGTTTCCGATCGCGTGTTTTGGCAACACTCTGCGGGCGTCCGTCCCGAAAATGCTGCATTGCTGCACCTTGTACATGGTTTATTGGACCTCTGGACGAAATCTTGCGAAACAATTTTCTTGGCTAACTTCCGCAACGAAATGTTTGAATTCCGCTTAAAACGAGCCATCAGCGCTCCCTCATATTTTGCGCGCTGTTCACGGTTTTCGTCCAGTTCCTGGCTTCTGATCTAAACCTAGAATCTAGACTAGAATAAAAAAGAGATTGAATTAGTTACGGAATTTTCGTTTCGATTTCCTCTCATCAGAATTTGACACTAACTTAACGTAGGATTGGCGCTAGCTCCCAAAACGAAAACACGATTTGTGTTTCTGAGCAAACCCCAAGTCCTGGGGGATGTCCCATAAGAAATGGTTAAATCCCACAAGAAAAAACTAATTTAGTGTCGCTAAGTACGATCAAACTTGTGTCGAAGGGTGTCAAAAAAGATTCTCTGACACGTTCTTTATGTCACATCACTAGCGTTAGGACGATCTATGATAGGGTATCTAATTTATTTTATGCTTCAGATTATACGGTAAGCGCACCAGCAGATATTATTCGACATTTCTAATGGAGCTCTCAGAACGACTCCAAACTTATAAAAATCCGTCAATGCTCTCAACAGAACACATAAGATTTTTGCGATCCTTAAGATCGTGGAAATTCATGTATTTTCATGAAGGAATCCGGATCATGCAACGGCCCAGCCCGGGGACAATCTGACAGAAAGTGCTTGTTTTATATATGTACTACTGATTTGATAGTAGCGCTAATATACCATCATCATTTGAGTGTCATGAACAACGAAACCTGGCGTAAGTTTTTTTTTAAATGGAATCTACTATGTTTTCTGGTTAGGTCTGATGGAACAAAGACAGACTCATTTAAAAAATTAAATGGCGATGTGCCTTTTTTCAATTTGAGCCGCCATATAATGCCACCAAAGTACCATCAAATTTGTGAGTTCAATATATGGGAATTGTCAAATCGTCCTCGGGCTGCAACGACCTTTGTAGTTAATGGTTAAAAAGCATCTCGTGGATCGCAACTATGCCAAGAATATACAAATAGTGCTGCATTGAAATTTAATTATCAATTAAATTCATGTTTCTGTTTACAATCTACATAGTTAAAACAATTATAATTCAATTTATACAAAAAAAAAAATTCAATGTTTAAGCATCAGAAAAACGACGAATTCTAGCGGTTCAAAGGTGCTAACATTTAGTACGGTTATATGTGTCATCCATTCGTATCAAGAAGTATAATTCACTACTACAAAAAGAGACTGGGTTTTGTGTACAGGCGCAAACAGCGTCAAGAAATGGTTGGGTTGTTTTGTTCTAAACCCGAACCCGACCCGATCCCGATAATTTCTAATTTGAAAAACCCGAACCCGATCCGAGCCCGAAAGCTCAAAATTTCAAAAACCCGGACCCGACCCGAACCCGAGAATTTAAAATTTGAAAACCCGGAACCCGACCCGAACCCCAGAAGCTCAAATTTATAGAATCCGAACCCGACCCGAAACCCGTCGGGTTCGGGTTGGATCAGGGTTTCGGGTCCAAAAACCCGAACCCGACCATCTCTACTGTAGAAGACGTTTATGACCATCCAATCCATCTGCTGTAACTGAACATGCTCTTCTCCGACCAATCTGATATTAGACTTTCACGTTCGAAAGGAACGATGAAAGATCAGTTTAAAATTCTAAGAAGCCAAAGATCATCATTGTTCTCGTCGGAGAAGATTGGGATTTCTTCGTAGTAGTATAGCGGATAACTTATCAAATGTGTTCTTGCAAGTTATTAAATTTGAGAACATGTCTGGGTACTAGACATATTCAAAAAATCAAATCAAAGTAAGAAGAACACGGTGTCATTATCGAACAACTTTATTCAAAAAAATCGGCATCTGTAAAACTTCGGGATATGAAAGAATGGATTTTTCCCTTTCATTCGAAAGTAAAATTAAAATATTCTGTCGGGGGGTCTAGAACAACTTTTTATTTTAAATTTTTTTGATTGAAAACTTAAGTTTTTTAATTGAATTAATTCTCATTTTTGCTACTAATTGGTACTATAGACATTCAAAAAATACTAAAAGTGAGAATCTAATGAACAATCCCATTGTCTACAACTTCGTAGAATGCTATAAATCGATATAAAATAACCCGAGAAAGTCATTAAAATTTTATCAGTTTTTAGGGGGGGCCTATATATTAAGAAATCGATTAACAAGGACTTACAAAAAAAATGTTGGGTTTAAATTAACAGTAAATTCAGATAAATTTCAATGTATACAAAGTCCCATTCTCAGCAGAAAAAATATATTTTCAGATTTCTCCGGGTCTTGGGCGAAAATGACACTTTACGAACGAGGAGGTGTGGAAAGGTGTTGACCAAATTTATTCGATAATCTTATACCTTTTCAAGATGTTGATTAATGTAGTAACGCATTTTACCATGCCTTTTTCATTTCTTTTCTCGCTCTAGGGGATAGCTAATGGAAGCTAGAATGACCCTTCTTCCTGATCCTATCCTGCCTGGTAAAATACAATTGGCTTAAATTCAAAGCTTTATATTTGAATGAACTAAAGTAGACAGTTCGAGTCATTGTACTAAACGACGGATTTTATTGCAATTTTGTGTTGAGAATCCTGTTTGTCTTTATCAACAATAAAAGAAAGATGATTGAAAGAGAAAAAAAACTCTTCGAGTTTTGGATCCATGTTTGTAATCTTTTGGGTGGGGTAGATTCATTTCATCAGAATTTATAGATGCTGATTTTTGGTTGTCCTCAAATTTTATTTCTAAATCGAGATAACTTCACATAATCTTAGAAAAAAGAATAAAACCATGTTTCATAATTTCCTTTAAGAAGAAATTCCGGAGTCGTTACTCGTTGTACACGGATCACAACAGAAAACGAACAAGAAAATATCAGGCTGGACCATACATTCATGTAATACAAGTCTGTTTATTGAAGATTTCCTTCATAAGAAGATAATAACATATCAAGAAGACAGAGTTGCCAGTTCAGTTCAGAATCTGTAGACATTAACCGCAACATGTCTTTCGGGTAAAGGTGATACTTTCTATATCTACTTTTATATTGAGATCGCTATCTTCGTACAATAGACAAAACCTTTATTTCTCATTTACTATTTCGATTTCTGTTCAATGTACAGCGATTCTCAAAAGTTAATCCACCTAGAGGTGCAATTGTGCCTTTCTCATTTCTCCAAACTATGATTTAATAGCTGGTTCGTACAATATAACATTATGGAAATTTCTTTCATTCTTATTACACTTGGTAAGTATATATAAGAGAACCTTTTTGCATTCATCCCGTAACTCCGGAGCCGGAAGTCGGATGGAGATGGAATTTAATATCAGTTTCCGGGGACGCAACACCTTTCATTTGAGACTAAGTTGATCAAATCGGTCTAGCCATTTTCGAGAAACCAATATAACCGTTATTCTGAATTTGGATGCTTCCGGATCCGTCGATGGTGGCCAGTGTGACCAAAGAGACTTTGAATGACTGTTGGTGACCTAGATCTACAAATTCAACAGTTGTATTTACATTTTGGAAAAAATTTCACCTTTTTACATTCATCGCAGAATTCGTTAGAATCGGGATTTGCTGCGTGATCGTACGTATCACCCTGTAATTCAGGAACCAGAACTCGGATCCACACAAAATTCAACAGCAGCTGATGGACCTTTTATTTAAAATCAAGTTTGTCAAAATCGGTTCAGAAAATTCCGAGAAACCGATGTGGACAAATCAACAAATTTTGTTTTGTAGCCATACTCTTCAACTCGTAATCCGGAACAATATGTCGGTTGAAAATAAAATGCAATAGCAACATATGGGAATATTATACCTTTCATTTGAATCTTAGTTTGTGAAAATCGGTTCAGCCATCTTCGAGAAACTGATGTGGACATTTTGTTAACAAATCCGCACATACACAAACATACATACATACATACACACATACATACAGACATACATACACACAGATATTTTGCGATCTCGGCGAACTGAGTCGAATGTTATATGAGACTCGGCCCTCCGGGCCTCGGTTAGAGAGTCGGTTTTTGGAGCAATTGCATAAAATCTTATTTCGGTATACGGGGTGGATGAAGGAAATGCGGACGTGAGGGTGGTCCAAGGTGAGGGTACCCGATCAGAAAATCATATCAAGAAAATATCAAAATTATTTCTTGATTTGATATTTATATCATGTAACAATATAATTTTGATATATGTCGTTTGGAACGAATTAATACTATGTTCACACTACTAGTTAAAACGTGTTTTAAGTCTGATTTCGTGTTTTAAGAGGAATAACATGTTTTCCCATCGCGTTATTTCATATAGCGAAACGTCATTTTAAAACCTGTTTTTTCTAAATAACACGTCTCGAGGTAATATATTTGTGAGTCGAGCACAACCCTGCGAGCTTTTACTGTCAGTTTGTGACATCGTCAAATGACAATTCCATGACAATTGTATACATTTCGTTGCGATGACAAATGTGTACACTTCGTTGCGATGGCAATTGTATACACTTCATTCTTCATAATTTTGTTTTGGTGGCTGGTGCACGTGATTTGCTTCGAAAATAATGGAGCCTGAACGCAGTTCAAAGAAAACGAAGAAAAGTCGATGGAGCGCTGCTTGCATTGATTTGCTGGTAGAGCTGTGGGCCGACAAAATTGCGGATTTGCGAGGAAATCGTAAAAACAACCACGTCTACCAGGAAATTAGACATGAGCTGGACAAAAGGGGTTTTACCGTAGGAACGGACGAAATTAAAGTGAGAATTCACAACCTCACATCAAAATACAAGTAGGTATACTTTTGATGTAATTAAAACAAGCAAAAAATGATTATCGTTTTTCTAGAAAAGAGAAAGCTCTAATCGGTCCCTCCGGAGGATCACCGTCGACCTGGCCGTTTTATGCCAAAATCCACAGCTTTTTGGGTACATTCCCAATAACCAACGTGTCTCAACGAGTTGAAGAAAGCTTCTCTGAATTATTGCCAGGTAATTCCCCGGTTTTTTGTTCATTTCCCAAAACATTCAGTCTTGTTATGTATTAAGCGTACAACAAAAAAACAACAGAACGTAATACATAAAAAGCTTATAGAATAGCGTTCAATATGGATTTTTTGTGACTAATAAAAATATTCATTTTATTTGTTGTTCAGATGCTGAGATAATTGCAGAATATGTAGAAGAAGCCGTTGATTCCGATCTATCCTACGCAGGACCGTCGCTGGATTCTGGAATGCCGTTGAGAGCTGGAAAGAAGGAGAAGAAAAATATATTCCAGAACGAGCTCCTAAAACGATGGGATAAAATGGAGGAAGCATCTAGAGAACAGAACGAATATTTGAGAGAGACAGATCAAAAGTTGTTTGAGTTGGAGTCGCAACGAACCGCTCTACTCGAAAGATTTGTTCAAAATTCAGCTGAAATGAAAGACGCTTTCATTTCCTTCCTAGGCTCCAGAAATTAGTTATTCTAAACAAATATGAATAAACATTAATACTTACTGAAGAAGGTAGCAATAGCATGTCTTATATTCTCCGCGTTTTCATCATAATCGTGAATTATAGCTGGCTGTTCAGGATATATACGACCCTTTTCACTTCTTAGCTGTTCTATAATCCACTTTGAATTAAGATGATCGTCGTTTACATTGAGGAAGTTATGAAGTACACAGCACGCTTTAATGATCAACGACGAGTTTTCAATAGTGTTGTCGATTCCTTTTCCAATTCGACGAAACCGTGCTTTGATATGTCCAAAAGCATTTTCTACAACTCGCCGAGTACTTGCTTGCACAAAATTGTAAGTTTTTTGTAACTCATCTCCAGCGACGTTGAAAGGGTAAGGCTTCATAAGATTTTTAGAAAATCTAAATGCAGAGTCTCCGATTATCAACACCGGCACATTAACACCACATATGTTTTTTGATAGTTCATCCATTAGGGGGTTTTCAGTAAGGTGCTTCTTTAAAAGCGATGATTCGTATACCTGCGAATCATTGCATCGCCCTGGACTACCGACATTTATGTATAAAAAACGGTATCTGAAAAATAACAAATAGATTATTACACTTTAAATGCGAAGAGTGCGTCTTTGATTTCTTTTTTGGCTTCCATGTCTGTTATTATTGGTTTAGCAAAGATAGTTTCATCTTATGGCCAAAGGTAGGATTTAGCGGGAAGTTGCAGTGTCAAACATTGTATTTTGGCCTCCTTTGACACCAAGGTTATCGATCGCTTGTATATTGAAGTTGAAACAAATCTTACTATCATTGTTGTCACTGTATTTGCATGTCATTTTTACAGTATTTAAGTACGTCTCCTAGTATTTGTAAAGCCACGTAGACTTATATGGGGAATGGGAGCCCAAGTGAGCACTAAACCGTGAAAATTGCCTTCGTTCGGTTCTATAGTCGCTTATAGAACAAGGGTATCAGAACTTATAGAAACAATATTGTACATCAGTGCTGCTTGAAAACCACTTTTGGCGAGATATTTAGCTGATATACTACCTATTTTAACTTTTTACAACGCGCCTACGGAGATATGTCAAACTTAATTAGCCTAATCAACAGCTTTTTGGGTTCAACGTTGTCTTTC
Organism: Topomyia yanbarensis; assembly: GCF_030247195.1. Classification (NCBI taxonomy): domain Eukaryota; kingdom Metazoa; phylum Arthropoda; class Insecta; order Diptera; family Culicidae; genus Topomyia; species Topomyia yanbarensis. The sequence continues at coordinate 33,664,292 of NC_080671.1, read as the reverse complement.
TGCTAACAAATTTTATCATGCGGGGTGGGTGTGTGAGGAGGGTGAAAAACTCACGAACGAACCACTCCCCAGCATAATTTGGGATGCCTTGTGATATAGCGGTGGTAATGGATATGGTGTTGGTCTGAGGGGGGTTCAATGAGGGGTGATCTTAGGTAAATTTAAAGGGGTGGTGACCAGTGAAGGGGAAGGGATGTAACCCCTCTCCGTAAACTCTAGCTACGCCCCTGTTTAAATCCAAAAGCCTTATGTCGGCCGGGATTAGGTTGACGAATTTCAGAGTTATTGCATTATCAAAATGAAATGTAGAGGTTTCTAACCAACAATGGTGAAATCAATCTTCAGCAAGAACGTACAGCAGCTATGAATCTATCTCGACCTATGCAGGAAGGTAAAGCCCTTAGCTCAGACGAATCACGATTCAAACTAGTGATCACGTGCTGAGCCCGAATCGAAGAACTAAACATTGTCAAGACTATCTGCCTTGTCTGGGTGCCGGGCCATTCCGGCATTACTGGAATTGAATGGGCTGATGAATTAGCAAGGGCAGGTTCAGCGATAGATTTCGTTGGTCCTGAGCCCGCTCTACCAATTTCGACAAGTTGGATAAGTTGGAGAAATCCAAAAACGTGTCGCCAAATAAACATGTTTCTAGAACAACCGTGCCCAGTGATTTCGAAAAATCTCGTACATTTTTTGGAAACTCCACTGCGGTAGCTGACCAGGGCTTTAATCGGCCTAACCGGCCGCTGCAAAATCAATTATCACATGGCAACTATTTAGCACGCTGAGTAATTTTCATGTGATCTTTGTGAATCCGATCATCTGATATGCAACTGCTCAGCGCAATTGTGATTTCGAGTTTTCGGTCGTCGTTACATAGACGACATCGTGTTTGGACGACTGAAACTCAGATACATACTAAAATTTCTTATCCAATGTGGTAAAGAGCTTTGGGCTTACTCGCAGGCGATTTGAACTAGTTTAACTTACCTGCTATTTTAGTGCTGTTGTTTTCCTCTCCTTTCCAATTCTACTTCCTACCTCCTCCTTCTCGCTTCCTCCCGTTCAGGAAATGATGAGAAGACACGGCAAGGCAGAAATCCCCGACTACATACGGGGAACGTGCCATATGAGCCAATATATTCCGATTCCTGATTCTTGATGGTGAATTACCAGAAGTCCTCGTCGCTTCCAAGCACGCGTGCAATAATTTCTTATTTAAACAAAGCTGTGATGAACCCCAATACGGCATAAGCTTTGGCTGTAGACATTGCAATGTGCTGCGCGAAACTCAATTTGCTATCGAGAAGAATGCCTAGGCCCTTAACTGTGTTTACACGGTTGATAGTGCTTGTTGACATTCTATAATCAAAAGTTGTTAAGTGCCTGTTACGACAGAACGAGATCACATTACACTTTTGTATGTTTACATCCATCCCGTTTAGTGTGCACCAATTTAGCAGCAAATCGATATCGGATTGGATGACACAGCAATCGACTGCCGAAGCAATTACACGAAAGAATTTCCGATCATCCGCGAACATGTACTTAGGGGACTGTATAGTGGAGCACAAATCGTTTACGAATAATACAAACAGTAGCGGGCCTACATGACTTCCCTGGGGAACACCCGACTCGATCACAAACGGAGATGATCTCATTTCATCGATACGAACGTACGCACAGCGTTCAGTGGGGTATGACAATATCCACCGTGACAACCATTCAGGAAGTCCCATTCGTTCGAGTTTGGCCACCATTAGCAAATGAGGTACTCTATCGAACGCTTTATCAAAATCCACATAAACGGCATCAATTTGCTGACGTTCACCAAGCGCGTTGTTTAGCAACGAAACGTATGCCATAAAATTTGTGCTTGTCGGTCGTTTTTTCACAAATGCATGCTGCCACTCGGACATAATATGGTGCACTTTCGGGTACAGCAAATCGTGAACGAGGCTTTCAAAAAATTTCGGTAAACAACTCAAAATTGCGATAGCACGATAATTCTCAACATCATTCACGCTACCTGTCTTGTGGATCGGTGTAATAGCTGCTGTCTTCCAGACACTCGGGAAAATTCCTTCGAACAATGACCTGTTAAAAAATAAACTCACAGGAACAGCAAGCGCTTCAGCACACTTTTTAAAGAAAATAGGCGGCAGACTATCCGGACCAGCTCCTTTGGCACCATCTAATTACTGTAGTTTCAGCTCCACATCGCGTACCGAAAAATTGAAGAGCGACATGTTCAAATCGAACATCGACAGGCTATTCAAATACCCTCCATACAAAGGTGGTCGGTTATTACTTTGCACACTTCGAAAAAAGGCTGAGAATAGGTTTGCCGATTCAAACGGGGACCTGGCGGTAACATCGTTGTAACTGACACGTTGGGGGATTCCGTGCGACTGCTTACGATTTTCCTCCGTGCGACGAATATAGCAAGGAAAGCAATGCGCAAGCATCGAGTTATATTCACTCTCAATAGCATGCAATTCAGCTTTACGTCTATTAACGAATTAGTGAGGCACCTTGCTTAGTATGGTGAAAATAAACACTTTTCCCTATGGTGTAAAATTGAATTCTTTCAACTAAAAACGTAAAAGTAGGTAGTCGTACGTAGACCTGCTCCGTGAGTGGCTAAGACCCAAGCATCAAAATTGTCTAAAAAACTTGGGGGCTGTGGTTTGTTGGGGCACCGCACGCGCAACCCGAATAGGATGTGCCTCTTTGTATGTCGCTACTACAGTGGATAAGTTAATCGTATCCGCGGTCTTATTGAAAAATACACAGAAAACCTACTCATCGGCAAGTTCTCTTCGAAAAGGTCCCAATTTGTTGATATGTTACGGTATCTAATGGAATGTTCAAATGATCAAGAAGATTTATGTGCGATCTGATAACATTTTTAATCATTAAGCGAGAACTAAGTACCCAGCTATCAAGGCAGAGAGTTACATCAAACACGTTTTTTCCCAGATCTTGCAAATATTGGGAAAATGCGGATACGTGCAATTTAATTGATATCTGAACTGCCCCAAGTGATGTGATGGACGTTTGCATTACTGTCGATCATTACTCATTACTGCGAGGGCGTATGATTTTTTAAGTTAAAACCCCAAATGAACAATACAACTCATTACTGCCGCAGTGTGATAAATCCCAAATCATCAAGAGGTGACGATTAATCATGAGGAAAATATATCGAACAATCCTCTCAGTCAGGTTAACTGTCACAGCATAAATATCGTTAGTTGTGAGCTCGGATATAAGACCTGTATCAATGATTTTCTCATTATTATAGAAAATATATATTTGAGGTTACATATACGTAAAGTAGGAATGCATCTTATTTCGTCCGTTGACACGTTTAGAATACAAAATAAAATGCTTTCAAAAATGATGGTGAATGCTAAGTCGTTTTTCTTATCTGGCTATTCCTTTCTTTGGAAACTACTATCTTGCCACTTGTTTGAAATAGGAATATCTTCTCCTTCTAGTAACTGAGAATGGAGTAACTTTAGTCATTTGGGTATAAAACCGTATAAAATATATAATAATAATATCCTGGTCGAGCCTTACTAGAGCTCTGCTATACCGATTTGGCTCGTTTGTAGACTCAAAAGAGAAATTCACAATAGCATCCTAACACTGATTCAGTTTAGTACAGAAACAAGTTGTGTCAGATCAAGGAAATTGCTGCATCTATCGAATTTCGCGACTTTGAAATTCTGTTGGCACTTGTACTTAGCTGAGACGAGACATGCGAGTAGCGAAAAATCGAACGCCAAATGCAGCCAGTCCATATAAAATATGTGAGGCAGAAAGAGACATAAGCCAAAAGATAAAATGACCAGAAGAAAAGAAAAAAGCAAACATCTATCCGCAGTTCCCATCTCAGGAACAAAGTACAAACGATAATATATATTTACACTACTGTCGGTCAACTAGTTAGATTTATAATAAAAAATTATAACCGTTTACGCACTGTTATTCTACATTTAATCTAATAATTAACGAATAAAACAATTCAAACTACATATATTAATATAAACAGATTAACTTGACTACCTGTAATCCACCAAAGCCATCAAAACAGTTGAGTACCATCCCTTGTAATTGTAGTAATCAACAGCTTCCGTAGCTCTGGGATGGATTTCGATATGACAGCCATCTGAAAAAAGGAAAGTGTAACATGAGACACAAACAAGAGTACATCAAGGTTTACATTTATATACTTACCTATCGCGCCAAGACATTGTGGAAATCCAAGATTCAGGAAGCCAGCAACGCAATCCTCGATCGTGTCTCTTTCCAAAGGAAGCTTGCTTAAATAAAGCGGTGCAAGAATTTCCCAGATCTCTCGGCAAAACTCCAATAGTATCACACATACTGTTGACTTTCCTATACCGAACAAGTTCGCAATACTGCGGAACTCTGATGAGGAACCTAAGGTATATAAAGCAACCGCTACTCTTTTTTCTAATGCAATAGCCTTGCGAAGCATAGTGTCCATTTTTTGCAAACGCGGAAGCATGTTGCAAAGGCAGTTAAATGTGCTGCGATACATTCGGAAATTCTGCTTAAAAAACTCATCTCCGTTTACTTGGCAGTCTTTTTCCCAAAAGTACTGAGTTCGTTTCTGAAAACAAAATTTTCAGAAGTTAATTTCACGCGAAGAAGACTAGTGAATAAATTTGTATTCATCGTTGTTGCAAATAGTGCTGCAATCCTGCCAGTTGTGGCTGGAACACAGGACGAGTGGCTTATGTGGCTGGTGTCTTATCCTCTGAATCATCCAGACCAGAGCCTGGACAAAATACCGTTTTTGCTAAAAATAATACTAATTCATTTCAACTTACAAGCGTCCATATCCTGTCGACGGTAACATTTTCCGCGGCTTCTAGAAGCAAAAACTGGCGCTTTTTGATGTCCCGGATGTTTTCAATGTACATTCTTCGCCTACGTCTCAGGTCCCGAATCGCACTGCTGTACAGGTCGTTGAGTTCAAATACCGAATCACAAAGTAGATTGTAAATTGGAATACAAACATCAATTTTCTCTTGCAACGTCATTTTCGTACGAACTTTGTCGAATAAACAATCGCACTTAGCAACAACAAACAGCATGCTATGGTATATTACCTTATACATGTGTGAACGGTTCGGTTTTAACTTTATATTACCATCAATAAAACAGGTTATTTTGTGCTAGTGTGAACATAGTATAAGACTAAATTAAAATTATATCATGTTTTGATTTGTCAATAATTATATCAAATATCATATTTATATCAACCATATCGTATCTTTTCAACATAGTATGTACAACAAAATATTATCTTTCCAAGACAGTTTGGCAAAGCTATAACGATATCACCAGAGATGGATCCTCCCAAGAACTGGCTCCAAATCGCATTACTAGTGGTCTTGTCTTGTCATATGTTGGAATGTAAATACATAAGATAATGTACGCTTTGTAAAGCTACTCGATGATTACAGATCACAACAGAGAAAATGTTCCGATGTAGTGCCACGAAGCAGCAAGTAGTTTTAAAGATTTGATTAGATAGGTTTCGGAATATGATAAGCTGAAAGAGCAGGAATGGAAGCAAAACCTGTAACAAGTGCAGGTAAACTACTAAAGAAGAGTCAAAGAGAGAAGAACATACGAAAGAATAGGAACATGCATTTTAAGGGATCATCCGTAAATGACGTAGCATTATATAGGGGAGGGGGAGTTTTGTATTTTGTGATGTTGTGTGACGACAGGGGGTCATGTCATGCTCCGTAGTTTTTTTTAAAGGGGAATAGGGGTTGACCTGATATCACGACAATCTTACCCGTTTCATCTAACATGGTTTTTTTTTATTTTTACGGTGTCCAGGGGGGGGGGGGAGAGTTACCGTCAAGCTACGTAATTACCAGGTGGGTATTTAGAGGTTTATGACGAAATGCTACGATGGGGGAGGGGGATGTTAAAAATCACTCAAAAAATGCTACGTCATTTATGCATGGTCCCTTAAAACTGTGAAGGATGTGAAGTGAAAAACAGGAACGCCCTCGAAAAAATAAATGAACAAATTTTAAAATTATGTGCTAAACTAACTGCGAGTTCTAACAAGTAGCTGCGTCGGTAATAAAAATTATAAAATTAGTAACACAGGGAAATTAAATGCACATTTTTTGAGACACACTTGTACTTAAGAGAATAATGAATTATCTTTCACAAGAAAATATTTGATTTATTAATTAAAAATAATAAACAAAAATTGATTTTTGTGATAAAATTCTGATATTTGCAGATATATTTACTGCGCTCAATTAGATATAAAATATCTTAAATATCCGTTTGTGTGATATAAATATTTAATCAAACCAAGATACAACCAAAATACATTATACTGAAAAAGACTGAGATATAATAAGATATAACCGATACATTTTCTTGGCATAAAAACTTGATATTTTAACAACTATCCAGCTATATTTTATATCCAACAGAGATATATATTTTGCCGTGATATAATATCTTATTTTGATATAATTTTGATGTGAATTTCTGATCGGGTAGTGATGAAGGAGGGATGTGTAAGGGCAAGGCGGGGGGAGGGGCGGCGACGCAATGCTCAACTGCATATTTTGCCTTCCATTTGAGACTTGGTTTGAGAAAATCGGTTCAGTCATCACCGAAGAACCGATGTGACTTTATTTGTGGAATATGCCCGGAATTCCGGACTTCCGGAATCGTCGATATTGGACAATATATTCAAAGAATGTTTGATTGGCAATCAGTGATCTAGATCTGCGATTAAAAGTAATTTGGTGACCATTTCAATAGTTTTTAGCCTCTGAGGTATTACGATTGTACCGATTTATATGGGAAATTCCAGTGTATCCTTACTAACACCCCTGTAACTCCGGAAGCAAGAGTCAGAACCGAATGAAATTCAGCAGCAGTCAATGGTATTACTGTATCTTTCATTTGAAATCAAGTTTGTAAAAATCGGTAGAGAATTCGTTTGGGAATGGGTGTGATATTAGCTTGGCGGGTTCCCCGGAGGCGTCATGAACCGTCATAGGTGGCCAATATGGTCAAAACTGCTTTGATTGATCATTAGATTCAGACCCGCAAACTAGAGTAATGTTACATCTATTTTAATATGTTTTACATCATTTGAATATCATGGTGGTACCAGTTTATATGGGAATTATTTGCTGTGCGACCGCGCTTTTCAACCCGTAACTCCGGAACCGGAAATCGGATCAACTAAAAATTCAATAGCAGCTTATGGGAGCGTTATTCCTTTCAGATGAAACTAAGTTTGCGAAAATCGGTTCAGCCATCTCTGGGAAAATTGTGTGAGTTTAAATGACACACACACATACACACACATACACACACATACATTCACACACAGACATTTGCCGATCTCGACGAACTGAATCGAATGGTGTATGACACTCGGCCCTCCGGGCCTCGGTTAAAAAGTCGATTTTTACAGTGATTGCATAGCCTTTCTTTATATGAGAAAGGCAAAACATGAACATAAATCTCATCAAATTATTTTTCTATCCTTCATGAAACTGTCAATCAGGATTCTGATTCGAAATCAAATCAAATGACTGAATATCTAATCGAGTTTGATCAAATATAAAGTTAAAATTTAGGCCAAATATATTCCACAAGATGCTAACGAGCAAATGGTTGATTCAAGATTACATCAAGCATACTCCAGAATTAGTGAAAAAATAAAAAAGAAGAAACAAATATATCTGTGATAGAAAAAAAAACTGTTTCATTTTGCTGCATTACCCAGCATCTTTCAAAAGAGTCTTAATTTCGTTCAAATTTTATCTACTCTTCTCTATACCACCTTGCTCCTAAAATATCACTGGCAGGGCCGGCGAAACACCTTTTTCCCGAGTGGGTAGTAAGATTCGAAGTGATTTCTCCTCGTACTGACGATTCCAATAATAGTATTAGTATCGATTCAAACCAGCCAAAATTCCGGCGGCTTTCTGCCCGAATTCGGGCAGAATAGGCGGAATTACGGATTTTCTTACAGGGTAAGTTGGACAGTGAAACAAAAATTGTAGGCAGTTTCCGGATCCGACACAGCTCCCGATCCGGACCAGTTCCCAAACTTGGACCTCCGGGATCTGGATCAGTTTCCGGATTCGGACCAGTTCCCGAATCTTTACCAGTACCCGCAAATGGACCAGTCCCTGGATCTAGCCCATCCTCTTTTCCCCTTACCAGGCCCGGACCTGAATCTGGTGCTTAGATCCAGACAAGTGTCTAGATGCGTGGATCCAAACTATAGGTCTTGCTTTCCGTACATGATGGGAAGGACTGCTAATGTTTTGTGCAGTCGCTACCTTGCTGTTGACGTCCCTGATAGAAAAAATTTCAATTTAACTCCAACGGAAATACCTCACCACTATTCCGTGTCGGTTTTTTTTTCTGACTGTGCTGACTCTTCGGCGACCGACATCCTTTTAGGCTCGATGGAGGTCGATTTGTATATTTCAACACTCGACCGTGTACGAAAAAGTATTTTGTCTACGTATCCGACCAGGAATTAGAGATTGATGGTGTAGTCTCCGAGAAAGGCCTTAATTGCGAAATAGGGCTTTTTCGAGATCCCTGTGCTTCAGACAATTCTGGTATGCAAGCAATTGTGTTAGTTGAGCAAAAGTTGAGGAGTATTAGAAAACTTATTTTCCATCAGCCTCGTGTTGAGCCTTTCCCGGATTTGTTCTTCCAAAATTTTGTTCTTTTGAACGGGGCTCGCCTACTTGTTCGCCTTTTTGTACCGCGGGGCATAAACTGCCGTCGTTGCAAACAATGAGCCCATTGTAGAAATAAGGCGCGGTGTGGAAAATGCGGAGAGGATCAAGAAAACTTTTTCGTCTGTAGAGACACTTCGAATGAACTAAATTATACGGAGAAAAATTGAAGCATTTTTTGAGAGACAGTGGTAAGAAATGTTAAAGAAAGCACCGACCACGACTAATTTCTACGCTTCTTTGTTCACTAAAGAGCGAGTTCTAACAATTCCGTTGAGGAAACATTTTTTAATGTGCCTAATAGTTTTCGAAAGAGGAGAATCATTCCTCCGCAAGATTAATTCGTAAAGACCTGAAAGTGTACCTTGATGGGTGCTGTTACAAACCGAAGTAAGTCTTGGAAAGTCCACAAGTGTCTCTATATTTCAGTCATATTATTTTTTTTATTACTGAAAAACGCGGTTATTGGCACCGGTTCGACAACGGATTATCGAGAAAAACAATATTTCGTCTAGTAGCGTTGTGTACTCGATTCGACCTTAGATCGGAATACTCGGAACTAAGAATCCTTTTTCGGTGACAACAGCATTCCACGTAGATTCACATTCAAATGATAGACGTTTCGCGATGAAATTATAATAATGTATATAAACGCAATAATTGATCTTCAAACACACAAATTTCTCTGACAGCAAAGATACTCGCGCTAAGCATTTTCCCCACAAAACTTGTGGTTTTATATTTACCTACGACCATGTCCACATCGTTACTCTTTCAAGTAGGCACTTTAACCGATGGAGCATGGAAAGCACTCCTAATTTTCCTGGAGAAAATATGAGCGTTCCTAGATTTTTTATATTAAAATCGTTCCTGATTGCCTGATATAAATATTAGTTTGAGTTCTTTCGCATTGTTCTATTCCGGGTAATATGAAAAGTGGCACTTAGGCATTAGAAGGTAATATTTGTGAAAGATCGCGCAGATTTAACGAATTTGTCAGTATTTCTTGTTAGAGGACACTCAAAAATTGGCAAATTTTATGGGATAATGGAAGTTTAGGAATCCCAAAGGCGTTGGTTAAAAAGGAAGGATGAACGTCGTGACTTCCTTCGAGTGGCATCTCGGGTCATGTCCAATGATTGTGTTCAATACGTTGAATGCGTATCTCCGGCGTATTGGGGTCGTGGAGAGCGTTCTTTGCGCTTGCGGTGACGGTTATCGCGACATTAAACATGTTGTCTGGTCGTACGCCTAGTGTTCTACACACCAAACAAAGCTGAATTTTACCGTTGAGGTATTTCGGAACTTGCCACAATCTAACAAACCGAAATTGACGAAATGACGAAATATAACCGTGTTCTGTTAAATTTTACATGAAAGATGTGCTTTCAAAGCGCCATAAAATTACACATTTTAAACAAACGCCATATGTGGAGTAAAATAACGTGACTCGCAAAATTCAACGACATGTAAAATTAAAATCAAACGTAAAACTATATCATTTTTGATGCTCGTATATGTCATGGTCAGGAGACGTAAATTTACACGATTTTTTCTAGTTGAGTAGCGCCAGATCTGCGTTAAACGAATCCCTTGGGCCTGGTTTTAGTCCGAGATATGCTGGCTTTCCTCCAAATTTATTTATTGCTACTCTTTTGGTTGACTTACTAACAGCTAACTGCAAATGAGATATTGTCTTTAAAAATATTCCCATAATCTGAATAAAATTGTATGTATAAATATTTTTTGTCTATCGATCTGAATTCCTTGTTTTAAGATGTAGATGTGTTAAAATGTATTCCCATGAGTATGAATATAATCAATAATTCCAAATTTCAAACATATTCTAAATTTTCTCAAAAATTTTAAATTGTGAAGCAAAGAAATTAGTATCTGAATAAAAATATGCTATTGGTTTACATCGAGGATTTCCAACGCAAGAATTTTATGCACAAGACACATAAATGGTTAATCTCAGGTTTTGATTTGTTCCAAACTTTCGAGTGGGTAATTCCCCCCTCGGTAATTTTCGAGTGGGTAGTAGTACCCATACTGCCCACGCTTTCCGCCGGCCCTGATCACTGGTGCGCATAAAACGGTGGAATCTGGAATTATGTTTTTTACGCTTAAAGGTGGGACTTTGCTAGCATTCAGGTTCTTCTGAGCACGCTGTTAAAATAAGGCAATCCATTTTTTTACAAATAAAAATGTTTTTGGAACAAAGCTTCTTAACCAATAGGCCCCCTTGCCAATCTAGAAACTTTGATAAAAATTTAATATCATTCTCTGGCGATTTTAGATCGCGATGTAGTTTTCCACAAAGTACACAATGAAATTGTCCATCAGATTCTCACTTTTCGTAATATTTGAATGTCTAAAGTACTACCTAGGGGCAAAAATGTGAACCAGTTTCATTGAAAAACTTAAGTTTTCAAACAAAAAAACTTTAAAATAGAAAGTTGTTCTGGAGCCCCCGACAGAATATTTTAATTTTACTTTCAAATCAAAGGGAAAAGCGCATTCTATCACATGCTGAAGTTTTAGCGATGCCGATTTTTTTCGAATAAAATTGTTCTATCAAACACACCGTGAGAATTATTCTCAAAATACGATAAGACCATGGTTGCTTCACAATGCACCGATATGTTGAAATTACACTATCCGAAGGTATTACCCAACCAACCAATCAAAGTATTTCAAATAAAACATTAAACTTATTTTAGTTCATTTAAATTTTCTTGAAGAAATTCAGAAAGGAATGCATAAATAATACACCAACCTCCCTCCTCTCTACGATAGAAAAAAAAACTAAGCAAAATGTAACCGAAGTTAGGTGACTATACTTAAGGTGGATAACCCAAATATATTAATATTATTTTAACGTAATAATTCGCATAATAATTATATGGTTGAGAGACCAAAAATTTTTGGTAACAGAATTAATTAGAAAGGTTTCCATTTATCTGTTTTTATTTGCCAGTTTACCTTTTCTAAAACCTATTTCATCAAATAAATTAAATCCTTTGCTCAAATAGATTCACGGTATAGAAGCTGTTTATATTCCATAAGAACATATTCTGAATCGCAAAAAAAAACTAATAGTTTCTAGTTCTGTGGTATAATGAAAGCAAATTAATTCCACAGAAAAACAAATAATTTAAACATAGAAACCGATTCATTCTTTTCGGAAAGGTCATTTCCGAGTACATTTTAGAAAGCTACTACATTTTCGTTATCTGTACGTAACCGTTGTTGTACTTGATAACGTCAACTGCAGACACGACGTTTATTTACGGTACTCGATGATAGATATCATAACTTCCCAGCACCCTTATCATCAGCAGTAGGAGAGTGAGAGATATAGTCAGTGCGAGCGGTAATAAACTCATAAAGATATTCATCAGATAAACCTCCGGTTGTACCTTAGGAAGTAACACCCGACATCATTCCATCACGGGTGAGTACACGGTAAAAGTAAGATAATACATATGACATTTTACGATCCCACGGTAGACTGAACAATTTGTCCACCGACCCCCGTCTATCAGTTCGCGATAACCAACGAAACAAAAAAAAACAGGATTAATTCGGCGAGAAGCTACTTTCTTCCCAACCCTGCACCCATTCATCACCAATCCGCTATTTGCAACCCCGCTGAGCCCCCCCCCCCCAGGTTTTGATATCACGTAAAACCCCGATCCACATTACGCAACAAGTATGTGTGGTTGCAAATTCGTATAATTTATACAGGTTCTTACCTACATATTCCGTAACACTCCTACAATCGGTTTTCTTCGCCTCGTATCTCCGGGCTTACGTCCAACCGTGCTGCGGCGGCAGCGTCGGTGGCGGCAAGAAAGTTACGATTGCCGCAACACAACATAGTAGACCGAATCCAGGGCTGGCTGGGAGCGAGCGTCGCGTAACCATCGCTTACCTACTTGGATCGTTCGCCAGCCCGCCCCAGTAAATGCAACAAGCCAGCCAGCAAGCCAGCCAGAGAGTGGCCGTCCGAGAAATTGTGCATGAAAGTCGGACGAAAAAGAGATAGTAGTTCAGTCAGTCAGCAAGTTTTTAAGGCCTACTAAATGTTATTGCGAGTCGAGAAGAAAACTCGCCGGCTGAAGCCGGGTTAGCGGGTTGCCGCTTCGTAAGAAGGTATGCTGTTTTTTTCTTTTCTTTTCTTTCTTTCATTCGATCAGACTATGACTTAAGAAAGTACTGCGTAACATATTTGATTTTTGCGAAACCCGCAACACCATCCAGCATGTTTTGGCATGGACGAATGACCAGAATGGCGAGCGCGGCGGCGGTCGGTGGTACGCAACACACAGCATAAGAAGCCAGTTTTTCGCTTTGTTTTTGCGGGGTGCGCTGTTGTCTTCGTTGCTCAATGGGGTACACCGAAAACCTGTTTCTGACGGCTGCTTGTGGGTGATGCGCTATTTCTAAAGTTGCTAGATGTAGAAATGTAAGAGAAGGATTCATAGTTATGCAAGGGTTTGTTACATGCAGCTTACGTACAACTATGTAGACGATGATGGAACTCAATTTCGAATAAAAGATTCTATTGGACCAATTCGGAATCTTTTTCGTTCATTGAAACAGTACAATCAACAGGTGAAACATTCCCGCCGAATTTCTGTAATTTATCCCATCCGAATCACATCTGACACCAAAGCATTCCCATGCCTAAGCCAAGGGCGGAAAACAGTGACCACTTGCAGGTATGACTGCGCCCGGCATCCATCGAGTCCTGGCAAACAATCAAATCCTAATTTAATAACAGCTCGCCTCGGTGTACGGCTGTAAACACCCTGCTGGGCTGATTTCCTCTCTCCTGTGTGCCTTTTCTGTCCTCTGTGCGTGGCAAGAAAGAATAGATATCCCACACATTCTGCCAAAGTCGACAACGGCCGGCCGGAGGAGCCCATTATTTCAAGCTCAAGTGCTATAGGCTCTTCTTTATGACACTCCTCGCCGAAGGGTAGGGCACTGTACAGTGATAAGGCAGAACAAAAATCGAAACAAGGACACGCACTCACTTCCAGCAGCTTTATGATTGCTGTTTGGATTGGGTCTTACCTGCGAAAAGTAAACGTACCTTAAATCCTATCCTTTGAACCGACCAACAACAATAACAGGTCATATGGGTATATACAAGGACTTCATTCAGATTTCGGAATGTTGTTTGTCTTTTGTACCTTGTTCGGTTCCCGGTTCCTGATCCGATGATGATAGTGGCGAAACAACGTGTGAGGAAAGGTCCGGAATAATGCGGGCTTTGCAGGTACCCGATCAGGAAGAGAGAGAGCAACACAGGGAGCGACGATTTGCATATGAATGTAGCCTTTGAAAACTCGTCGCCAGCACAATGAACCGTGTGCAGGATCCGGGTTGTAAGAAAACAAATCTCAAGTGCTGGGCATTATTCCCTCGAGAGGATGGTGGTAGTCTATATTGTGTAGTGATGACAATTTTGAAAGTCGATATCTTCCTGTTGCCCACTTGTTGCGCTTCTGATTCCGAGTTGTATGCGATGTTTTAATGGCAAGAATTCAGTGGCGAGGCCAGAGATTTTCACCTTACGGTTCGAGTGTATAGTGTTCAGAAAATTAAACGAAATGCAGAAATATATTCCAGCTATTATTTATACGATCTATATCTTCCCAAATGGGGGAAAATTGGATAAAAACCAGTTTGTTCAGAAGGGAACAATATAAACTTCAATAAGTTTGACATTTCGATTTCATCACATCAGTATGTGGTGGACGGCTTGACTACTACATAAACGTTGAGTTCACAAAAAACGCTACCAGCGGTTATATAGAATGATAATGTCTCTTTAGAATATTTTTTTATTCATTTCGTTTATTTGATAGGCACAATCCCCTTAGAATAGAAGTTCTAACCATGATGATACCATAGCGAAATCGAATTATAGTTCGGCAAGAAATTTTCGAGCTTTTATGACTAGCCGTGGCACCAACTACGTTATTAGTCGGAGATCAGCTGAAATTGTATAAAGAATAAGTAAAGATGTATTGAAGTAGCAAATCTTCCTTCAATGCACAGCCCCTGATAGAAAATTTAACGATTAAAATTTTATCAAACAAGAATGTTACACACATTCTTGTTCGGCCAATTTTTGACTCCTCAGGAGCTCTGATTTTTTTATGGGTTTGCTTCAGGAAGTTCAATTAAAATACAGAATAAAATATTGGATTAAACTTCCGATTGACCGAATCCCATTTGCTGGGTCTTTCGATCAATTCCTGCCATCAAATTGTCTTTTTGTTCGCCGTAGAATACCAGTCCAAAATTTCTCGATTAGGCGGAGCTCTAGCATGTTGGAAGAGTTCTAGCCCTTTCCCATAAAGGCAAGATGCCAATCCGGCAAAAAACAGTACGAAACAGTCGTGTTGCCTCAGGAAAAGCAGCAGATGGTTTTCCACACATTCATCACAAGTACAGATGGCCTCCCAAACGAGATATTACGTGAACACGACGCTTAAAAATGTCTGCCACCTTACCCCTTCCGGTTGCCGTAGAAAACACCTCCTCATCAAGCTGGTTGAACTTCTTCATACACGAAAAAAATTGCTCCCAAAATCGTAAATAAAGTGGCATGAATTCTGGACCAATCACGTTTTACATTTCTTATAAAAGAAATGTATAGAATTCGCTCAAACTTTCAAGATTTTTTCCGAGGCCCGGAGGGCCGAGTCTTATATACCAATCGACTCAGCTCGACGATTTGGGACAATGTCTGTGTGTGTGTGTCTGTGTGTGTGTGTATGTAACGGACAAATCCTCATTCGTGTTTCTCAGCAATGGCTGAACCGATCTTATCCAAACCAATTTTAAATGAAAGAACTAAAAAACAGTATGAACCCTATTAATTTGTTTTTGATTCTGATGTTTAGTTTCCAAGATATGAATGTTTGAATGCGTAAAAATGTCGTTTTTTGCAGTTTTTTTGAATTATCTGCCGAAATTGACAATATAGATTGACAATTTATATGTTTTTGGACAGCTTTAACGAATACCTTTCGAACAAGCTATAGATTGTTGAAATCGGACTATTATAAAAAGAGATATTTAACATTAAATGCGGACGAAAGATTTTTATCATTTCCCATTGCCAGAAATATGACCAAAAACATGTAATCTATTATTAACGCCAAAACGGCTTATTTTAGGTCAATAGTATCTTCGGAGAATTTAATGGAGGCAATATGCCCTTGCTTTTGGTATAGTGCTTTTGCTGATTAATCTCCCTATGAGTGAGATGTTTTCATAAATTTTCTTGGAAGTGATTATATCGAAATGATGCCTTCAGCAAATTTGTAGCTCTTACTTTTTCGAATAACTTTACTGAAGACTTCAAATATCTATTTTGAATACTTTAAAAGTTATGGCTTGTTGTTTGTGGATTACCTTTTGTCGCCTATTTATTGTTCAATATAGTAATAATCCATTGAAATAAGCCAAACATTATTACGATAAAACGAATTTTGTATTTCTTTTTTCTATCTGCAACCGCTAGAAATAATCACCGAACACCTTCAAGTTGTCTGGAAGGAACTTGATAACTTATCAGTGCAAAAATGTTCATTTGTACGAACCTTCTGACTGCAATTTTTCTAACTTATAACCATCGGATCGATCTGAAACATATCGGAACATGAAAAGCGAAATAAATAACTCCAAGCAACGGCGTAGCCAAGAGAAGGTTTTGGGGTTTAACAACTCCCCCCCCCCACAACACCCAAAAAAATATATTGGATTGAAGTTGAAAATTTATTGATGCAGACTGATTTAATTCAATATTACAATAACAATTATCTGATCTGTTGTTGTAAACATCATGAGGACTTTTGATAAATTGTCGGAATAGGGTCCTGATATGTAATTGATCTATTGGTCTTGATTTCACAGTTGCCTAATAGCATCAATATCAAATTCCTGCCTGAAAACATTCTAATAGAAAATTCCAGAGTTCTGTAATCAATCATAATCCTCAGATTTCTTTTCAAATTGAGCTCGCTTTTGTAGAGATGTTGTGTAATGAGGGTCTTTATTTAATAGAAAGCGAAGTTAAAATTGGTTTAATGTCTATGAAACATTTGCTAAAAATGTTTTTGCCTTTCTCATTCACTCTAAAATTCGTCAATCTAATCCCGACCGGGAGGGCCGAGTGTCATATGTTAATCGACTCAGTTCGTCGAGATAGGAAAATGTATGTGTGTGTATGTATGTATGAGTGTGTATGTGTGTATGTGGAAAAAAATGTGACCTCTGTTAATCAGAGATGGCTGGATCGGTTTGCACAAAGTTAGTCTCAAATGAAAGGCACAACCTTCCCATCGGCTGCAATTGATTTTTTTTATTGATTGGACTTTCGGTTCCGGAGTTACGAGTTGAAGAGTGCAATCACACAGCAAATTCCCATATAAACTGAAATGAAAAATTTTCAAAATCAAATTTGTATTTTTGATGACAAATGACTTTATAATGCATGAACCATTGAGATTTGATATAAACTCGAAAAAATAATGTTTGAAAAAAATTGATTTTTTTGGACTTTTTTGCCTTTCTCATATAGAAAGGTTATGCAATCACTCTAAAAATCGTCAATCATACCGGCCCGGAGGGAGTATGCAATAAAGGGTTGCTGTTTTAAAATTAAAACTAGTTTAAAATTTCTTAACAAGTTGAAAATTTTCGGCAGGACCCGGACCTCCCGGATCTTACTATGTGATACTGAAACATCGCTTGAAACCAGCGGCTCTCAGGCGATGTTTCAGTATCACATAGTATCTCAAGATCGTGGCTGTCGATCCATTGTACGTATGTGCAAATCGTACTGAACATGTAATATTCATTTCCACCATCGTATTGAACATAACCAGCCATGGAATCGTAGTCTGGACAAATGAGAAAAGCACAATTGTACCACTAGGTGGATCAAAATAAGTTTTTATTTTGGGAATGCGTCGAGTTGAGACGAAAACGTAATATGATTATTAACGAGGATAACACTTTCCGAATGTAGAGAGAAATTTATGAAAAATGACGATTTCCATTCGATTCTAGCAGGTTCTGATCGATTTTGATGAGCATTTGATTTCTGTTGTATGACCAATTATATGTATAGGTCAAATGTTTAAAAACAGTAATTTAAGGTCAAGATAGCATCATTTTGAAACCGCCAATTTCGGAGGTTTAGTATCTTCGGTGAGTTTTACAAACGAACAGCGCATCATTTGATAAAGTAATTTTGACGGTATATCGTCCAAGAAGTATTTATGGTGAATTTTCTCAGGTTAATATTCATGACTACAATAAAGTCTCAACAAATTCGCTAAAGACACGAACTCTGTTACTATTTTCTGAAAAATTAATTCTGCATAATTTTAAAACTTCAAAAATTACGGTTTCGGAATTATGCCGTTTGGACAGTAAGATCGATTTTCACCAAACTCCCACAAATTGTAAAATTGGTATTGTAAAAAAACGTAAGGGCGATACTTCAATGCTGATAGGTGGGACCGAAAAATTAATTAACGCCAAAGGGACTATATACTATATATACTATCATTTTGTCAATTTCAATAGCAAACACAAATTTTAATTTAATAATTTTAAATACTTTATGAAGTTTTGGGTTTCGATTACTGAATCATGCAATCTAGGATGAAAAAACACAATAGTTCTTAAATAGGAAATAAAACCAAGTCTGGAAATATTCACTGTTGATTTTCTTTGAATGGTATCACTGCTACTATCGCTTTTTTCAAGAAAAAGCGTTGGTTTCTTAGTGCTCAGTCGCGTTGTAAATTTGAGTAAAGTATAAACTTCAAATCGATTAAAAAAATCGATTTTTTTGGCTCAGTACAATATACATAACCCCTTTAGGAAAATTCAGTTTTCCCACCACAATGCATTTATTGAGGAATTTAGATATTTTATTAACAGAGCATTAGCAATAATTCGTTTGTATGTCTATTTTATTGGCCATTTTTTCGCTTTCCTATTGATTTGGTTTGAGATTTCTAGCACTGATGTTGTCCTATGCTGATTTGAGCGATTCTCTGAGTCCTGCCACTATCCCATGTAGTATGTGTTATCAAAAACATCGCGAAGCATCAAGTTCTAAATGTTCTCAAACGATATAATATCCGAAGAGAGTGATAAGAGTTATAAGAAATGTCTCATCACACTGTTAGGTGGATTGAAAGCGTTTTTACGTTACGAAAACTGGACCATGAATAAAAATCATGTGTTTTATAATTATGTTCAATATCCTTTCAATAACGGCTTTTAATAGTGGAAATATTGGTTTTAATTTTGTGAGCTTCAATCACGGTTTCCGCTCTGTCACTACCAAATCGATTTTCTGTACGTGAACTAGTTTACAACTTCATGAACATTATTCATAAAACCAAAGATTGACTCATGATATTACTCATAGATTTGGGACCATTAGTTCACAAAATCAAAACATTGTGTATATTTTCTCGTGAACCATTTCACGAGACTAGGAATTTTAATCATGAATCCATTCAAGCCTCGTGAGGTAATTTCTAATATAGAGGAATTCCACGAAGATCCGTCCGAAAATCATTAAAATCGTGACCGACCATCTTAGATTCCAATGAAACTTTACACGTTTCACCGTGATGCAAGACTAAATATTTTCCACAGGTAATAAGATTATTTTGACTCAAGAGCAACTTTTCAAAAGGGCGTAAACGTTTCTACGTGTATGAATTTCAATTTTTTTTGTTCGTTTACTGTATTTTATACAGCAAAACTATTTGAGAACGAGTTACAGGGAATGAATACTTCTGTCTGAAAAAAATATACACTGAAAAAAATGTGTCATTTTTCAAAAAAATTTATGATAAAAATTTAAATTGCGAAAAAACCCATTTTTTTTAAATTTTTTATATTTTGTTACCGAAAACCTAAAGAGAAAAGAAACATTTTGAATGTGATTGCATGATGGAGAAAAAATCGGTAAAAAAGTTTTCCTAACAATAACTTCGTACATGTTTTTAAATTTCATACTAATAGACATACAAAATTGTAATTCTATTACAGAATATAATTCTAAGCACCATTTAAAATCAAAATGCATTTAACAAAAATCTTCCAAAATGCGATAGTTTTCGAGATATTTGAAATTTTGCTACTTCAAAAACAATTAATTCGTGTAATTATGCTCTTTTTAAAAGTTATTCGCGTTACCCCATCAAAAAATGTCAAAAATTTAATGTTTATCGTTTTAAAGACAACTTTTTTTAGTGTATTTGGATCCTGGAGAAGCTTTCAATAAAAAAGTTTTCCTAACAACAACTTTTGACATTTTTTTATAATTTTTACTATTTGCAGTCAAAAATACAATTTTCTTTTTGAATATGATTCTAAACGCCATTTTAAATCGAAATGCCCTTAACAAAATTTTTCTAAAATGTAGTAGTTCTCGAGATATTTTAACTTTTGTTTTAACAACACAATTATTTTGTTTTATTACGGCCTTTTCATAAGCTAATCGCGTTTCTCCATCAACAATAATAGATTTTTCAAAAGGCCCGTAAACTTTCCTGCAACTTTCTCTTTGACATCAAGGCGATATTGTGAAACATTTTAAAGTTACACGAAAACAACCAACATATGATTCAGCTATATAGTTTAATCAACAGACCCTATGGTTGAAATATATTTTGGTTGCTTTCATGTAACTTTCAAATGGTTTACAATATTTATGTCAAAGAGAAAGTTGCACGAAAGATTACGGGCCTTTTGAAAAACCTATTATTGTTGATGGAGAAACGCGACTAACTTATGAAAAAGTCGTAATAAAACAAAATAATTGTGTTGTTAAAACAAAAGTTAAAATATCTCGAGAACTACTACATTTTAGAAAATTTTTGTTAAGAGCATTTCGATTTAAAATGGCGTTTAGAATCATATTCAAAAAGAAAATTGTATTTTTGACTGCAAATAGTAAGAATTATAAAAAAAAGTCAAAAGTTGTTGTTAGGAAAACTTTTTTATTGAAAGCTTCTCCAGGATCAAAATACACTAAAAAAAAAGTTGCTTTTACGTCTTTAAAACGATAAACATTAAATTTTTGACATTTTTTGATGGGGTAACGCGAATAACATTTAAAAAGAGCATAATTACACGATTTAATTGTTTTTGAAGCAGCAAAATTTCAAATATCTCGAAAACTATCGCATTTTGGAAGATTTTTGTTAAATGCATTTTGATTTTAAATGGTGCTTAGAATTATATTCTGTAATAGAATTACAATTTTGTATGTCTATTAGTATGAAATTTAAAAACATGTACGAAGTTATTGTTAGGAAAACTTTTTTACCGATTTTTTCTCCATCATGCAATCACATTCAAAATGTTTCTTTTCTCTTTAGGTTTTCGGTAACAAAATATAATTTTTTTTAGTTTTTTAAATTGGTAACAAAATATAAAAATTTAAAAAAATGTTTTTTCGCAATTTAACTTGTTATCATAATTTTTTGTTTTTTTGAAGAATGACACAACATTTTTTTCAGTGTAAATTTTTTTCGGACAGAAGTATTCATTCCCTGTAACTTGTTCTCAGATAGTTTTGATGTATAAAATACAGTAATCGAACAAAAAAAAATTTGAAATTCATACGCGCAGAAACGTTTACGCCCTTTTGAAAAATTACTCTTGTATCAAAATATTCCAATTGCCAGAGAATATCATGGAGATTCATACAGCGAACACACCTGCAAAGTTTCGTTCGAATCGACGATGGTCATATTTTGCGGTCGGCCGGTTTCTCATGGAATCCCTCTAATATTAGTCACGATCCGATATCCGTGCTCGTAAAATAATTCACAAAGTCATGAAATATTATTCATGAATTCGTGAACTGTTTCATGATTCTTAGTACAATAGTCACGGCCATTCTTGCCCGTGAAATAAATCGTAACGTTATAACATAACATGTATACGTGAACTAGTTCATGAATCCTAGTAAAATAGCCACGACTTACCATTCGTGTTCCTGAAATAGTTCACAAAATCATAGAATATTCATGTATTCGTGAACTGGTTCATGATTCTTAGTGCAATAGTCACGTCTGACCATTCGTGCTCGTCAAATAGTTCATAAAATCATGCACTCGTGAGCTAGATTATGATTCCTAGCACATGATTTACGATCTATTCCTATATTTAGAATATATTTCTAGTATTATTCGTAGAATTATTTTTGTTTTATGCACTTTTTCATGAAATGTGCAGCTGCTAGTTACCAGTAATAGGTAAGAGTAGTATATATAAGAAAACTATTAGGACCCCGAACATCGTTATTTATTTGATAAGGTTGAGTGTGATGTCTGGACAGAAAACGAGCGTTGAGCTCCACAAATCGTGATCATGATATATTTCACAGAATAAAACTGCTTATATCATGAACATGGATCACATTACTCCACGTGTCAAATTCGAAAACAAGCTCTAGAATAAGATATCACGATAACGTGAACAGAAATTACGAAAATCTTAATCGTGACAAAAATGTCAAAAATCATGACTAAGATCCTGAAATCATGATCATAAATCCCGCCAGTCTTGCGGAAAAATCCGATAATAAACTCCTGAATAAAATAGTAAGGTAACGTGATGAGAAATCAGGAAAATCGAGAATAAGCTCCTGAAATCCTGAATATCATGTGCAAGGATGCAAAATGCCTACCTTTTCTGCGGCTGTATTTTTTTCTGCCTACATTCTCATTTCTCTTTTGACGCTGCTGTCGTTCGCTATTGCAGGACGCCCAGTGCTGTACGGCAGTCTGTAAGCAAGGCAGCAACATGACAAAGAAATACTGCCCCCAGTACAGCCACCAGACGCGGGCGGTACAGCTTCTCTTTCCTTATTTTACACTTTTTAATATTTTTAATCTATTCAATATTTTCAATCAAAAACGACTACAATAAATGCGGTTCGTTTACGCCACGACCGGCATCATCGCTTTCGTGTGTGGGCCTCTCCCTTTGACTATGCAGAGAAAAATGTACAAAGCGTGAGAACAAACTTTACTACGCCACACTCTCACCGAGCAGTCGGAGTACAGTAGCAAAACAAAAATGTATTCTACTGCTCTACGGGAAAATGTACTCGGTATGGCTACCGTACTGGTATGAGCTGTAGTGATGCGTCGCTGTAGCGGGCTGTACGGCTTGTGCAAATGTAAATATACCGAAAAAAATGTAGTTTACCAGTACCTTTGGCATCCCTGATCATGTGACTGGCGGCTGTGTATTTTCAAATTATGAACAAATCATAACAAAAACTAAACATGTCCAGTAGGGTGGGACAAAAATTAGATTCCAGCTCCGAGCAACTTTTTGGGTACCATTTGAGTCCAAGAACAACTGCGCCAATTCTTAGCTCGATCCCTGAAACTATAATTTTGCGCCCACTGTTTGAAGTTTACATAGGATTTTGCAAGGGAAAATTTACTTTCACAAAATAATTCCTCCAGGAGTCGCTCACTGCTTCCTAAAAATAAATCGTTATGTGGCTTTTATAGGAAATTTAACAAAGAAATAATGTCTCGAAAAC
Source organism: Topomyia yanbarensis (assembly GCF_030247195.1). Taxonomy (NCBI): domain Eukaryota; kingdom Metazoa; phylum Arthropoda; class Insecta; order Diptera; family Culicidae; genus Topomyia; species Topomyia yanbarensis. The sequence continues at coordinate 33,640,865 of NC_080671.1, read as the reverse complement.
CACGAAACGATCTGACGCTTGAGACAAAAGTGTCTAAATCATTTATCTATACTGTTTGGTCACTTCACAAGAGTTCTGAGGGATAAATTGAGGCTTCTTTTGTAAGAGAAAATTAAAATTTTTGCGAGCGTCAGCAGCAGTGATGCTATGAAAAGTGAAATTTTCATCAATCTTCATGGCATCAATCGGTTTGTGCGTAATAACTTTTTCCTCACGCATCAGACCGTTTCGCAGTCTTCTAGGCTTTGTTTCCTTGACAAATTTACTATAAAATCAGACATCTATTTATTTTTAGGAGGTAACGGGCGACTCTTGGAAGAATTATTTTGCAAAAGACGATTTTCCCATACGAAATCCCATGTAAACTTTAAACTGTGGGCGCAAAAATATAGTATCACCGATCGAGCTAAAAGTTTGCAGAGTTGTTCTGGGAGCTAAATGGGACCCAAAAAGTAACTTGGAGCCAAATTTTATTTTTTTTTATTTAATCATGTCACACTCTAATGTCCAGGCAACAACAACAGTAACCCAACCAAACATTCGAATGTAACGCCATGTATATATTCAGGGAGAACTAGTTTTTTTGGAAACACAAATAGTTTCATGAATACGAGATTTATTATTCACAATTTCAAGAACTTGGTCACGATTTTCATAAATCAGTTCACGAAATCATGATCTTTTGTTCATGAATTTATGAATCTATTTTTTACCGTGTAGGGAACGTTTCGTTGTCCATTACCACGCAATCAAACTCTTTGTGTGCTTCTTGAATCGTGGTTAAACTGTCTTGTTTTGTTTTTGTTTTCCGATTTGAAGTGACTCACTCTAGAAGCTTGATTCAGATTTTCTCGAATCCATAGTAGTTCTCCACATTACTCCACATTCCTACATTTTCAGCTGTCCAACATTACAAGAAGCTTGACACAGACGTGTAGCATATTTTCGTTTTCATTATATGCAACAACCGGATTTGAAATGTTGTTGATATTCTAAAGGAATGTGTTCTTCCTTATGCCGACATAACTAATTTCTTTATTACCACTCTCTTGACTCGCCCCGATCCGTAGAACCCGTGCCTTAATCATATCACTTAGCTGATGCTGATGGTTTGGTGCCAGCAGCACATTCGCTTCGGTCTGCCGGGTGTAAAGTGTAATAACACTTTGGCCGCGCGTACGATTCGAACCGCCCGGCACTGATGCTGATGAGATCAAAGTAGATTATTAATTATTCTCTTCATACCGAATGCGATAAGTTTTTTTTCTACCCTGCCATACTGGACCGATGATGGTTGCCGCAGGGTGCAACGCATCGTGCATCGCCTCCTGAGATATATACAGGCATCATATGCGTATCTTATGCTCCCGGTCGGCATAAATGTTAACTGGCGCGAAGGGGGTAAACGAGAATGTTCGTCCGTCAGTGCTTCTGTTTTCTTCAACGCATGAACCATGTGTACTTGCTCTTTCTCAGTCCCTCTCACTTGCTCTCGCATAAACACGATGCATCGATGGTGACGAGATGAGGAAAATATGTTTATGATTTACACTTCCCCCACCAGCAGAGAACGGGGCAAGCAAAAAATAATAATGAAGAATGTGTAAACGGATCCGATGAATACATCATAAAAATCTTGCGGCGCAGCATAGCAGGAAAGCACAGTTAAGAAATGCTATGGTTTTGTTGGTATTACGTGCCAGATTAGTTTTACTTTTGTCACTGTGCAGCTACCGCTGCTCTGAATTGGATTCCTTGTACTTATACGTCTCATTTTTTATTCCATTCATTCGGTACTATTTATTTATCTTTACCAATGTAGAAAGAAAAAAACAGATTTTTCGTTGCGCCCTGCCATCGCCGTTGTTATGATAATTCACAAAGCAAGGAAGCTGCGCCGTTGCACTAATAACAATAATGAGCTACGTGTGTGTCGGATCAAATTTCACTCTCTACGGGATCACGCGGGACAGATCGAGGGCATCAGACTTCAGGCAGGAGAGATCCTTTTTACGGCGCAGCCACGGTCTGCTAGTGCCAAACAGGAACCATCACACGTAAAGCGGTTCCTGTAGCTAACGACCCATCGATTGGATCCTGTTTCATTGGTCCTTTGCAAGGGAGATAGGTTTTTTGTTCCTCCAGTTCGTTCCAGTCTATCTCCTTGGCCATTCAAAACAATTATTATCTTTCTGAAAAGTTGAGCTTCTTTGTTTTGCATTATTTTTTTCAATGATTTTTTGTTGGGCGCAGTAAATTATTGAATTACATACTCACATTATGTTGTGGGGTTTTGAAAATTATATTGATTGAACAAATTTCACAGATTAGTGAAGAAGAAAACAACGCATGATTCATATTATTTATTTTTTTTCGAAAATGTTGAGTAATTGTATAAAAAGAATTACAGATTAAGGTACTCTGGTAGAATGTGCGCGAGATAGAACCCTTGTTAGAATGCACGTAGGGAAAATATCCTCATCTCGTTGATACTACTATTTTCATTGAACTAGTAAAAAACGAATTTAACTTGATTCCATTTGATAATTTTTTAAGTCATGCAAACACATTGTTGAATACTGAGTTTGAAAAAGTAACGGTGCTTTTTTCTTTGCTCAATTGTATCTGATTTATATTGTTATATTGCAGCATGATGTGCTGTGCTCATGGATAGTTAAATCTTCCCTGATATTTAAACTTGTCCCCCTTGCCCAAAGTTGTACTCTGATACTCTACAGGTCCACGGTCGGTGTTCTTTCGATTCAAAGAAAAAAAAAACCCGAACACCATTGAGAATGCCAGGGAAAAAGTTTCTCCAAGTGTCGTTTGAGGCGGATTCCACTTCTCCATGCTTCGAAGGTTAATTTCCGTTAGTTTTCATATTCGACATCGCGTTGCATGTTGCTTTTCACTACGAAGCTTTTTGCCTCTGCTAAGGAGTTGAATGTTATTTGTACGATTTGTCTTTTATGATGTAGCTGTATGTGTGAAACTTCTGTTAGAACAAGTTCTATTTTCACCTTGAGCAACTGTTCCACCTCGCGCACTGTAAGTCTAAGATGCGTCTGCGAAAAATTGATCGCGATTGTGGTTCACTCATTTCACTCGCAGATGGGGATAAGGAAACTTTGCTGTGTGTATATGTTACACGTATGCGTTACAGCGGCGTGGCACGGGTAGTATTCTGATCTGTACGAGAGGAGAAAGTATACTGTGATAAAATTTTCTAACATCGTTGACTTCATTTTAACAGCTTTCAGCACTACTAACCCTCTTAAAAACCTTCTGATAACTTTTCTTACAATGATGAGCAAATTTTTGGAGTTGACTGCTAAATTGCTCCTCCTTGCAGCGATCGCACAAATCGCAAGATCGCAAGGCACAAATCCCCGACTATGTCCGGGGAACGTGCCATTTGAGCCAATATATTCTGATTCCTGATCGAGTGCGCTAATTAACATAGGCTTCCGTTTAAGTTTGTGGGGGAGTCTAGTGCATTTTGGTTTGAAAGAACGTCGTAAGGTTACAATAATATCATTAGAAAAACATTCCCCTCACTAAGTCAAGGATTGCCAGTGGCTGCTCTCTGTAATATGAAGCGTGCTATCGACCATAGGTTCCTAGAGCATGTGTTAATATTTCTACAGCGCATTATGCTATTTATATGGCAAAATTCACATTAGAATCCCAAAACAAGGTCAATTTTGGCGCCATCTATGCGATAAAATGGGGAACTAAAATTTTGTAGTCAAAGATGGCTCATATCATGTACTAAAATAGTTCCAAATATACTATTTAGTTAAACACAACCATTATTTTGTCAAAAAATAGAGTTTGTGTAAATCGACTGCTGATTTACCACAATATGCTGTTAGGTAAAACTGACTCAGACATGGCATCATTAAATGTGTAATAGTTTCTAATAGGGACGATTTCTTCGCCTACTTAGTTCTTAAGACACGTTTAAACGTACTGGTGATAAGCATAAGCATAAGCACAAGCACAAGCACAAGCACAAGCACAAGCACAAGCACAAGCATAAGCACAAGCACAAGCACAAGCAGAAGCACAAGCAGAAGCACAAGCACAAGCACAAGCACAAGCACAAGCACAAGCACAAGCACAAGCACAAGCACAAGCACAAGCACAAGCACAAGCACAAGCACAAGCACAAGCACAAGCACAAGCACAAGCACAAGCACAAGCACAAGCACAAGCACAAGCACAAGCACAAGCACAAGCACAAGCACAAGCACAAGCACAAGCACAAGCACAAGCACAAGCACAAGCACAAGCACAAGCACAAGCACAAGCACAAGCACAAGCACAAGCACAAGCACAAGCACAAGCACAAGCACAAGCACAAGCACAAGCACAAGCACAAGCACAAGCACAAGCACAAGCACAAGCACAAGCACAAGCACAAGCACAAGCACAAGCACAAGCACAAGCACAAGCACAAGCACAAGCACAAGCACAAGCACAAGCACAAGCACAGGCACAAGCACAAGCACAAGCACAAGCATAAACATAAATATTTGTTGCCACATTGTGCAATGTGTATTCATCATAAACTATATTGTTAGTTTTAAGATAACCGTAAAATATTTCGTAAAATACTATTACTCCCCCTCTTGTATATCAAAGTGAATCCCTTGTTTTAAATTTTTTCATAAAAAAATCTTTTGGCCCTCTCTTGTACATTGAATCTTATTTCTAGTCTTAAGATAGCTGTAAACTTTCTTTTCCTTTGTAAAAAAAAATATTTCAACATTGTTACATTTAAGATATCCAAAATGTAAAAACAAAAGCATTTGGCACCGCCAAGCTAACGCATTTGTGCCTATCAAATAAACGAAATGAATAAAAAAATGTGTATTCATCCATGCATGTGAGCAATACCGACGCAGGACACGACCGAATAAAGCGAATAAATAAAAAAAATAGTTTGATACAAGTTGCTGCAAGAATCGTATCTCCACATGTATCACGAGAAGAAGAGATTTGTTAATAAGTGTGCTAAAAGCTTTACCATGTAATAATTGCTCTGGGCAGCCGGTTGCCTAGAATTTATAAAATTTATCGTGATAACACATTTGCGAAATGTGCATCTTAAGCTCCGAATGACCATTGCCTATATTTTATCGAATGTTACTCAAACGGCGAGCAAACATAATTTGTTTCACTTCTTTGTTCCGTCGTGGTATAACAATGATTGGATACCGTAAAACGAATCATTGATATTTTTTTAGAGTTTTGCTATTTAAGAAGTTCACTTCGTTGGAAGATGTATATTACATCATTGTGAAAATACAATCATTTTATTGTAAATTTCAAATCTTTGCTTGCGAGGTAGCTTTGATAACCAAAATCATTGGATCGAAAAGAGAAACGACACCCGAAAGTGGTGTAAATTGCATACTTTCAGGTATTGTCATGCCATGAGTTAACAGCAAAATACACGATTTTTTGTGGATTATTCGCTAAAATTTTTTTTCTAAAAACCAGTCTTTCCATGTACATCGACAAGTTTGCACTCGTGTACAAAATTTCGTGCACGCGTTCAACCTCAAACCTTTGTGTACTGGTTCACATCGAACACCGAACCCAAGCGAACGATGTGCAAACTTAGGTTTAAACATCGTGTACGTATACCGTGTGCGTACATAAGAAAGGTACACACAAAACAGAATGAGTCAATGCTAGTGATGATGCGTGCGACAAAGAGAAAACTGGTATCAACCTGTGTGTACGAACACCGCGTACGTACATGGAGTTTGGTTGTGCAGACGAACATGTGCTCGTGTTTTGGTACGCATTAGCGCGTTCGAGTTTGCACACGAATTGATGGTGTAGGATGAGTACAGACTTAGGCGAACATGGTGTTCGATGTTCATTTGGGAAGACTGCTAAAAACACATCAAAGTTATAGTCACTTGATTTCTTGAATATACAAGGCATTGTTTGGACTGATCAAAAAGATGCAGAAAAGTTCTGTCATTTTCAATTTGAGTTTGTGTTCGTAAAAGTATATTCAATGACTAAAGAATCGTTGTCGATAGGTGGTTAACATGTTGAAAAACATATCAAAGGCGGGCATGCTTTAGATGGTAAGTCGATTGCTTTGTACGCAGCTCACCTGGGCCCCAACTCCGCACATAGAGCTAGAGATTTTTCTAACTGATTTTTCTAATTCGAAAATAGAGGACCCTAAGGTTAAAAATTCTACAATCAGAATAAAAAAATGTTTGGAAGCGACTTGGTTCTATGTTTCGATGTTAGAGAGAATCATGTTATCGTACAGTTACAGAAATAAGTCTCATGTGACCAAAGTTACCCCATTGATCAATGATATCCCGTATTACGGTAATAAAATAGAAGCTGGGATCTATTGTGTACCTCGCGGCGAATTCCTTCTTTGAAGTGTGTACTTTATATATTTTTCGCTAACGAAATTAAAACTATTTTAATCGAAAATCGATCAGGATATCAATAAAAAATCGAACTCAAATTTTAATGAATGTGAATAGAATTTAGCAAGGGCGAGGCTTCTCTGGAGAATCATTATAACTCGCTCAATTCTTAGTATTTTGCTATGAAAATTTGAGGAAATATTGTTTAATTGCGGCATAATTGTATGGAAATTGAATGAATATACTAACACTCGCTGCATCGTCACAACAATTGAAAAAATGTGCCTTTTATCGGATTAACTTTAGCCTCCCCCTCAAGTCTATTGGTTAGGGTAACATAAGCACGCTTCTTTCAAATCAATCTTAATTGTATCTATAATAAATGTTTGCTTTGATTCGTTCTTACATATATGCATTTTGTAATTGTCCAAGAAGAAAATATTTATCTGAAATATTTATTGAAGACCAGCTCATGAAATAAAGAATGGAAAATTTGATTATTTTTTACTCAACGAATATACAAATATTCCTGCTTCTCAAAGGGTTTCCTACCATATTAATCAGTACTACAAAAATATTCTCGCAACTAGCAAAGATAATATAACGAAAACTGTCTGGTGAACGGAAGAGATTTCTCTAGCTACTGTTACGAATTACCGAAACCAACAAAGTACTGCACAGTGTGTGTGAGTGTGTGTGTTTATACAATCCATCTCCCACTGCCCGTCAATGCTTTTATGGGAGAAACTTGTCTGCATCTATTTATTAATAAATTTTGTATTATTCATAGATGTACACATGTTTAGCCCTGGAGATGAAAGGCGATAGCTCTACTGTACATCCAACGACCCATTTCAAGAATGCCTGGTCATACACGTATATTCTGAGGCCGTCTTCATATACAATAAGGCCTGCGCGAATACATCCACGTATCAATTGGATATATGCAATATATTCGCACATTCGCATAAACATTGAAGTACACCACAAAACGATCTCACCCGCGTGTTGCTCTGGAGTTGTTAATTGATGGCATTTCTGCGAAGAATTCTTCTCCATCCACAATCAGTGAAATCGTTGCATCAACTAGTCAAGTTCAGATGGCGCTGTGGATGCTAAGTGGGCGTATTTTTGGGGGCTTGATTCGCGCAAATACATCACTAAAATCACTACGTCAAATTACACTATACTCGCGATATTTTTGCCTACTAACACATAACACAACAGGAGAAACGACCTACTGAGCGATTAACTTCGATTTCCTGTTAAATATACTATAGGTCACTGCAAAATTTTGAAAACTTTTGGACGAATACAAAATCACTTCCGAGTGATTCGGCAGTGCTGCCACTTTCCCTCACAAACAAAGTACTGGACAGTATTGTAAAACACCGTTTTCGTGCTCCAAATTTATAGTGTCAAACCGTTTATTTTTGATGTGTAGTTTGTTAGAAGATGTTGTTGCCCTGATGATCGCGCTTCGATAGAAATACACGTGTCAGTGATTAATTCACCTATAAGTGAAATACTGAATTTATCTTCCATACTAATTGAGATAGAGACTGTATGTCTTTAGTAAACTTGTTGTTTATATACTTACAAAATAATTTGCTGTAGACATTAGGGGCCTTCCATCCACCACGTGAACAATTTAGGGATGGGTGTGGGGAACGAAAAAGTCCATACTTGTCAATGGAGAGGATGCAAGGGGTGTGGGAATTGTTCACGTGGACTTTGCATAATATTTTTTCTTTACAAAGTACATCAGCATAACAAATCTTCTGTAACTTTGTCAAATTTCACTATTTTAGAATTTAAAAGCTTCATGTTATTTTCATTCATATTTATTTTTTGTCGTCCACTGTTCGCACTGAGTGTCTATTATCGACGCGAGTGGAGCGACTGCAAATTTCGGTTTATCGACACATGCACCGGGAACAAGGGCCTTACTTTCCTTCCGAAGGAAGACGTAACCAGAGACATTACACCTCGGAAAACAATTCATGAAATCATAGGTTGCTGTGCACAATATTGTAAGATACTGAAAGAACTGGTTTTTTACTTTTCTATAGTGGTAGAATTATGTGTCGAACCGAGCCTACGGTTAAAACAAGAGCGCTCAAGTTGAACACAACATTATTGATCTAGTTTGATTACCTCGCAGTGGATGATTTAGTCAAAGTGAATTTCTAGCAACTACAAGGTCAAGAGTTTCACACGGCAACCGAAAAACGAATGGTTCAAGATAAATTTAATAAGGAAAGAAAAGGTTTCGAAGAAATGCTTGATTTGGCAGGCGATTTGCACACGTGGTCGGAAAAGCGGAATCTCACTAAAATTCAGAAAATAGTTGAAAATGAGAAGCGATTCAAAGCAAATTGGCGTTCGGCATCAAATAAAGTGGACACAACAGTGGTACAAAATCTGATGGAAAGGGGACAACAGCAATATACTTGTGTTTTCATTCTAGCAGTAACCTGTGCTCGTTGAATAAATCTAGACTAACATTATCAATGCCAATGAATATTTCAAGCTCACTTGAATGAAAGTACTGGTTTGAGTCCTCAATTGCTGACCGCTTGCACAATATAACATTTCCCACTTTCGTTTTTATCTACCATTCCATCTCATTAATGAAAAAATCATATCCTCCCCAACCACCACCACCGGGGTTCCCAGCGAACCGGTCGCTGTTCGTCACTTTTCATTTTCATCTTAGCATTTCCAAAAGCAACAATTTTCCTTTCTTCGCCTGCATCACGGCGGAGTTCCCAGTTCACCGTTCACAGAAACCGCGCGCGCTTCGAAAAATTATAAAACACGTGAATGCGATGAGAAAAAAAAGATGAGATGCGAAAATGTGGGTCACCAGTCTCTCCGATCGGAGTCCGCCGTGGCATCGCATCGCTGCAATTCACCGCGCGAAAGAAATTCTGTAACAAAAATGAGACGTTAAATAATAGCGCGAAACATGGCCTCTCGACTCTGGCTCTGTTACCCGAAGCCTACTGCGCAACCCATCGGTTGGTAGCGGCGGCGATGACGGCGCTCGGTTCAATTTCCTCTCGGACGAGTAACCATCATAGTAGGTAGGTATAGTACCTACCTGCCTAAGCTAGTAGCCATTGCAGTTGCAGCACCGCCGAAATGAGCCTCACACAGCTTTCATACGGGAGTTATGTGAATAACTTCTCTTCGGGGCATAATGGACAAATTACATTACCTACATTCACTTCTTGGCTTTCTGATCCAGCCGGGGAAGGTAGCATACTGGCTGACTGACTGACTGACTGAGAGGTTTTTGGTTACATGAGCGTTTTTATTACAAGACGGCTGGCTGCACTTGTTACCTCAGTAGTGTATTTGAAGTCTGAATGGTGCCTGAGACTCTAGAAAGGTTTACTTAGAATGTGATGAAACACGGTGGGATTCCCGGTTTAAGGTAAGTGCCAAATTGCACGACTAAATACATGTTTGGTAGGCAAAGTAGTTGAAGTTCCTGTTAAATGTTAAATATACAAAATTTGGTTTCACTTTTAATGAAAGACAATTTAATCCAGAATGTTAGGACCATTCCAATTACACTAAATCTTTATGTCAATTGTATCTTCATTATACTGCGGAATTAATTTTAACTGTTGGCTTTCCTAGACGAATAGCATGAGAACTTTTTGACGGATAAACGATTCCGGTTTAAAAATAGCTAGTCGAACTAGTGAAAATATTTATATGTGAATTTTCCGTCGACATGAGAAGTAAAAAAACTGCCAACAAAGCGGAAAGAATGAACTGACTTCCACGGGAAACTTGTGACACAGGGACAAGACAAATGGAAACACGGTCTGAAATAGAGAAAATATTTTGATGATATATTAAAAGTCCCATTATAGAACCTAACGCACGCAGGGAAGCGATCTCCCAGTGTGGACTGTTTCTTCGATTTGTCCGCGCTAATAGAGATCTTAGGAAGACACTGCTCCCTCGCTCTAAAATCACATAATAGAACAGTATTACGAGCTGACGAAGAATACCTCAGTCACTTCCAGTGGTGTTTAGTGGCAGATTTTAGGAGCAGACCGCAGACAGAACGTGTCACGGATAAGTACTGACTGATGGAGTGTGACCAGCATCCAGCCACTACCGAGCGGTTCCATCACATTGCACTCTTCCGCTACTGTGCGGGCCGTTAAAAAATCGTAAAATCGGACTTAATAATGCAATGAAATTGATTTACGATACGATATGGTCGACGAGCAATAGTTCGTCTTCTGCCCGCTCGTATTGACTAAGTTTCTGATATCCTAATTAAATCGCCCTCCCATTGGCGCGGGAAATGGAATCTGGAATATTTGTGTGGAGGAATGGTTATTTCCGAACAGATTATTTTTCAGTGCCTTGTGAGGCGTTGATGGAAAATGGACAATCGTTAGGCGATAGATTAAGAGCTTTGATTTTTCCCTCCCAAACTGGTATGAGGTTTGCAATTGGGCAATAAAGTGGATTAGTTTTCATTGATTGCTAATGGCGTACGCGACGCATATGTATGTATTTATCGTGGCAGTTGTAAAAATAAACTAATCTGTTATAATTGTTGAGGAGTACAGAGAGCGGTGAGTAGTACAATGACTAAAAAGGCAATACTCTTTATCCATTAGAAACAATTAATTTCAGATCAGGTTTGAGGCTACTTTGTAGCTGCCAAACTATGTCCAAGAAAGTGAAACAGTCGCGTCATGATTTAAGGCTTCATTGGGAAATTGAGCGTTATCCTTGTTTTTATGGTTTGTAGTTGTGACTTCCGAATCGTGAATCGCTATAGTCACCAAAGAAATCCATATGCATAAATTAAATTGCAGTGATTAGACTGTGCTATTTTCTATAATAATTATAAACACATTCGTTCAAAACGATCTGTGAAGATTAACTTTTGGCTAACTACTTTCGTGGAGTACATGTTCACATGTTTACATTACATTGGCCGATACGAATTGTGATCGGAGTCTGAGTTTCTCGATGTCTGGATGGATGGATGACGCTCATTTTTTTGATTGTGTGGGAAAAAGCTATTCAATAAATTCCACAAATGTGTTTTAGTTTTTTTTGGTTTTGCCTGGCCCTGGGGCCTTGTTGTTACATGATAAGTGATCAAGTGAGAACTTCATCATGGAAAACGGTGCTTCGTTTGCGGACGGGGTGTCGTAGATCTTCTGTTCAGGAGCAGACTCCGAATGAATCTTTTTGATAAAATCGAATAATCAGCGGTTCGCATATTCTTCGTTTGCGTTAGTATTGTTTCGGGTATGCTTAGTGGGTGTCCCACATCAAATTGCATCACGGAAAAAAAACGCTGTGGAAAAAACGCATTGGGTTTTTTCCCTTGGAAATTTGGGAAGAAGTAGTTTTGATTGAATTGTTACACTGTATTTTTATCGCTGTCATTTTTCGAAAATTAGGAAAAATGGCGTCACCCGAAAAACAATGTCGCGAATTGATTTTGCGCAAGCAAGGAAAATCCTCAACTCTGTCATCAAGACATCGGAAAACAACTTGGAATCGTACAGCCAACGATGAGTCGTTACTACCAAACTTTGAACATCAAACGAAAGGAGAAATGCGGTCAAAATGAATGGTCTACCAGTGATCAGGATCACAAGCTTGTAGTGAAAGCGTTGCGGAATCCCAATGCTTCGGTCAGGGATGTGGCCAAAAAGTTGAATCTGTCCAAGTCTTTCATTCAGAGAGCTAAGGACAATGAGGGAGTGCATACGTAAAAAGTGCAAAAGGTTGCAAAGCGTGATGAACGAAAAAATACGGTCGAAAAGTCACGGGCCCGGAAACTGCACACTCAGATGCTGACGAAACCTGATTGTCTCATCATGGATGTTGAGACTTACCGGGACTGTAAACATCAAGGAGTGTCTGCAGAAGCCGCTATTTCCTCTGTTGAAGCAACACGAGGGCCCTACGATCTTCTGCCCGGATCTAGCTTGGTCAACTGTTGTCCTGGATTGGTACGAAGCCAAGGGGGTCACTTTTATACTCAAGGACATGAGCTCACCCCAACGCACGAGAACTAAGGGCCGTATAAAAATGAGGGGCAATTATGAAGCAGATACTACGGAAGCATCCCAAGGAGGCCAGATCTGAGGAAGAGATGAAGAAAAAGTGTGTTTCTGTACAGAAGAAGCTGCAGCCAGATATTGTATAGAACCTAATGAGTGAAGTTAAGCGTAAGGTGCGAGCGTACGGTTATGGTATTGAAGTTGAATGAAATAAATATACAGCTTACTACTGGGTTATATTTTATTGTCTGAAAGTTTGAAAACGATCAGTCCGCTAGCTAATTTTCTACAGCGTTTTTTTCGGATGCAATTTGATGTGGGACACCTTTTATTATACAGCATACCATAGACAATCTTGCGCGGAATATGCAGAGCTTAATGCATCTCAACCGATGGCCAACACATCTACGACAAACCAACACGAACTAGAGTTTTCAATAGTTATATCCAAACCACAAACAATTGCCAAATTTGTGGCAGCTTTTCAGTTCATAATGACAATCGCAAAAGCGGCATCCAGCATCCAACAATCAACTGTAAGCAATATGGGTGTAGAAGTCAATAGCAATGGCGACGGCTTTACACTGGTCCCTTGTAAGTGCCAGAAGCAGGAAAGAACATCTGATCGCGAGCACTAAGACAGCTTTAACGATGATTACATTGACGTGAATTAAATGAGCCCTATGACGCAGAGGCGAGCAGACAAATGTTTCCCTGCCGCGAAAGAAGGTCTCCGCGCGCAATAAAATGTTGCGTACACAAGATCCAACGGATAATTAATAATATTTGTTTGACTACATTGACCACTTATGACGGTTCATGACGCCCCCCGGGGAACCCGCCAAGTTCCTAAGCTAATATCACACCCATTCCCCAGCGAATTCTCTACCGATTTTTACAAACTTGATTTTAAATGAAAGATACAGTAATACCATTAACTGCTGCTGAATTTCATTCGGTTCTGAATCTTGCTTCCGGAGTTACAGGGGTGTTAGTAAGCATACACTGGAATTTCCCATATAAATCGGTATAATCGGTAATATCTCAGTGGCTAAAAACTATTGAAATGGTCACCAAATTACTTCTAATCGCAGATCTAGATCACTAATTGCCAATCAAGCATTCTTTGAATATATTGTCCACTATCGACGATTCTGGAAGTCCGGAATCCCGGGCATATTCCACAATTAAGGTCACATCGGTTCTTCGGTGATGACTGAACCGATTTTCTCAAACCAAGTCTCAAATGGAAGGCAAAATATGCAATTGAGCATTGCGTCGCGGCCCCGCCTTGCCCTTACACCTCCCTCCTTCATCACTCCCCACCCCTTGGACCACCCTCACACCCGCATTTCCTTCATCCACCCCGTATACTGAAATAAGATGAAGGATTTCTGAAGCATCCTCCACTCCCACTCTACTAACCCCCCATTCCCTCCACTTTCAAAGCCATTCCACCAACATTTCAAAATATAATCACAAGAAGAGAACATTGAACTCATGCTGATTAAGCTAATTAAATATTATTCTTCCCAGATTACGTGTTGAAGAGTATGGTTACAAAACAAAATTTGTTGATTTGTCCACATAGGTTTCTCGGAATTTTCTGAACCGATTTTGACAAAGTTGATTTTAAATGAAAGGTCCATTAGCTGCTGTTGAATTTTGTGTGGATCCGAGTTCTGGTTCCTGAATTACAGGGTGATACGTACGATCACGCAGCAAATCCCGATTCTAACGAATTCTGCGATGAATGTAAAAAGGTGAAATTTTTTCCAAAATGTAAACACAACTGTTGAATTTGTAGATCTAGGTCACCAACAGTCATTCAAAGTCTCTTTGGTCACACTGGCCACCATCGACGGATCCGGAAGCATCCAAATTCAGAATAACGGTTATATTGGTTTCTCGAAAATGGCTATACTGATTTGATCAACTTAATCTCAAATGAAAGGTGTTGCGTCGTCGGAAACTGATATTAAATTCCATCTCCATCTGACTTCCGGCTCCGGAGTTACGGGTTTTGGAGTGCGATCACATAGAAAACTCCGATTCAAACCGATTCCACGATGAATGCAAAAAGGTGCTCTTATATATACTTTCCAAGTGTAATAAGAATGAAAGACATTTCCATAATGTTATATTGTATGAACCAGCTATTAAATCATAGTTTGGAGAAATGAGAAAGGCACAATTGCACCTCTAGGTGGATTAAAACAGGTTTTTATACTATTTACTTCATATTCGTTAAATTAATCGCTTGCAATATGAGGCTTCTATCATTGCTAATAGTTTGCGTATATTATAGAAAACTTTCAGAATTTTAGACACGTTTTGAGTAAAATATGAGCTGAAACATCTCGTGATTTTAAAAATCAGTTTCCTCCAAACGTTGCAATTTTTGACAAAAAGTCATCGACGTTCCTTAGTGTACCAAACATGTCGTACCAAACATGAAAATATGCCGGATAGATATGTTGATATTTTTGAGATATATTGAGTCAAAATTTTGATAACTAACGCCACGGAAAACACACCAAAATTGCGCTCCTATATTCGATTCTACTTTTGAGATACTAAAGAAAAACTCCAAATTTTGAAATACCATTATGTAGCCTGTCGACTGCTCCAGAATATTTTGTAAAACGGTTTTCGGGTATTCAGTCAAATAATGCAGCACAAGCGACGTATGTTTATGTCGCTTCGATAATTTATTTTGTGTTCCTCATAGGAATCTGGTTACCCCGTTTGATTACATATAAGAAATAATTTCTGTTAGGTGCACTTAAAATGATTAGTTGGCAATACTTAAAAATTGGGTTGCGTTTGTTTTTCTTGTATGTCTTTGTGTGAAGAGCGTAAGTGTGTTATTTTTAGAGCGGAAAGTATCATCCTATTTTAATTTGAAAATGTAAATTGAAATCTTTTTGAAAAAAGTTATGAATAGTAAGTAACTTACTTCATTTGTACTATCATCACTTTCCTAAAACTGCGTTTTGAATAGAAATTTGTTCATCTTATTTTACGGAGCGTCTATTTTCACAGTGTTTCCAAATAGGCAAAAGCGTGATCGAAATTGTTTTTTTGATTAATATCCCTAAAGCTGAGAAGAAAATTTTTGTTTGGTCTTTTATGAAGATAATAAAAAACTGTATTCAACAAAGTTGTAGGGAATATATTAAGAAACAACTTTGCTGAAGATATTAGATAAATGTGTGATGTAATGGCCTTATATAAGAGTACTATAGTCGTTTTTTGAATATATGTTTTTGCATGCAAGAGACAGTTTGCTACAAATGGTTATCGCTGGATTTGCTCTATTGATTCGAATGTATATGGCTTTGTCTGCGGAAATTTGCAGATTGAAGTATCATTTCATACCAAAAGTTTCGGTAACTCCACAAATGTAAAAGATAGAAATAAACTAACATAACAAAAATTGTGTATTTTCTTATGCCAGACAAAATCTTCTAACTTCTAAAAAATCACTCAGAAAAGTTATTTTGAATTTTTTATTGATTGGACTTCCGGTTCCGGAGTTACGGGTTGAAGAGTGCGACCACACAGCAATTTCCCAACTGAAATGAAAAATTCTCAGAGGGGAGCAAGTAAAATTTTCAAAATCGAATTTGTATGGTTGATGCCAAATGACTTTAAAATGTATAAAACGTTGAGATTTGATGAAATTTTGAAAAACAAATTTTAGACGAAAATTGACTTTTTTGGACTTTGGCACATTTTTGCCTTTCTCATATAGAAAGGTTGTGCAACCACTCTAAAAATCGTCAAACTAATCCCGAGCAAATACTCATGGGTTCAAACACCACATAGCCCCTTGAAAAGAACTTAAACATGGTCCGTGCCAAAATACACAACCATCAAGACACCATAAAATGGTCTCAGTAACCCATAAATATACCAACATATGGTATTTTATATGGGATCTACCGGACCATGGTGATGGTGTTTTCATGAGTTGAACCCATTTCAAACACCCATGTTAAGCCCCATGAGCATGGGGGTACTATGGGCTTTTCGTTCAGGCGAGTTAAATCCCAGGACAATTGAAAGGAGGCTTTGCACACTTGCACACACGCCGTTCTTGCTGCACCACGTTCTTAAAAAATTTCAAACTGTTGTTAAAGAAACCTGCAATACTCAATTGAGCGGATGAGACGCAATATTTTGAGAGCGTGTCCGAAGGACTGACGAGAAGTCTTCAGCACTTAATACACGTCATTGGAGTAAAGCTAAAACATCAACGGTCTCTAGTAGTTTCCCTGTGCTATTTCTGACGTAGCAGTAAATGTGGGTTCCTGGTAATCTCCAATGAACCATCGCTTGATCTGTGAGCTAGGAGCGGAAAATCGTAGTTCACGGTATCATAAGCGGTGCAACGGATCCGCCCTCCATAGCTTACAGAGTTATAGCGTTTTTGAAAATTTTGACAGCTGCCGAAATCTTAACGGATATCTACCGGCGGCCACACTTTCTTCCAGGCGGACTGCAGCACATTCATATTTTACGTACACAAGAATGTCCTGCCGTGTTTCTTTTAAATGTTCTTGTAAAAAATGAAGTTGATAAAAAAAGAACAAGACATTATTGAGAGATTAAAAAAGGCACCCTAGTTAAACCAGTCGAAAATCTGACTAGCGTCAGCGGAATTTCGTGGTAAGCAGACAGAATTGCAAACAGCTTTCCGGATGGATTTTATTGGGATCGGATGGTACAATGATGAAGAACAACATTCTCCTTTTATTTCATGAACCTTATCTTTCTAAATATGCCAATGTATTTGTTCACTGTGTTCCTTGACAGTGACTTTGGCCATATGGGTTAACATTATTGACAGTCATCCCAGCAAAAGGATAGGAATCAAGGTAGTTCAATGGAAGGTGTGGTCGTGATAATTCAATTTCATAAAAGAATTTTTATTTGTTATTTTGCGTACAAAAAAATGAAAAAAAAGTTCGATTATGTATCTTAATGGCCCAATTGGGATATTCGAGTGTACTCTGCTTGAGAGTGAGTTTACGTCTCCGTTATGGTTGCGTTTGGTCATAACTGTCACCTAGACCAGAGTGAATAAAGTAAATACTCCATGAGAAAAAATGTTTTGCTTAGAGGCAAAAAACCGGGACAAATCAAACATTTTCCACGACATCCCAGGACTCCAGGACAGTCAGTTAAAAACCAGAACATGTCCTGGGCAATAGGACGTATGGTCACCCTAGTCATGTTTGGAATTACAGGTTTCAACGGCAATCCCGGTTTGTGTGCTTTTGGCTTTGGATCATTGGACAGAGAGAGCTGTATGAAGTGAGTTTAGACGCTGTTTTGTTGTTTATTGTTTTGAGGTTTGAAGTCTATTCACTAATGTCGTTTTTCATTGAAAAACACCGGGGCAGTGGATTGCACTGGTTTTGCACTTTCTAGCAGAAGTGGGAATGAAACACGTCTAGTGGCCTGCGCTTCTGCTAGAAAATGCAACACCAGTGCAATCCACCGCCCCGGGGTTTTTCAATGAAAAACCTCATAAGATGTTGTTTTTCCGCTCGAAACTTGACGTTGGATCTGTTGAGTTTTTTGGTAGACGTTGGCCTTATAAATAAAAAGAAAGGCTATGTAAACACTCTAAAAGTCGACTTTTTAACTGAGGACCGGATGGCCGAGTGTCGTATACCATTCGATTCAGTTCGTCGAGATAGGAAAATTTCTGTGTGCGAGTATGTATGTGTGTATATGTGTGTGTATGCGTGTGTGTCATTTAAACTCACAGAATTTTCTCAGAGATGGCTGAACCGATTTTCATAAACTTAAATTCAAATGAAAAGTATTAGTCTATCTTCTGACCCCGCACAAAGCAGAAGCAAAAAATCGCTACGCTATAGCAGGTTATAGGCACCAGTGAATCAAGCCAGCTTTTGTTCTATATCAGTGCACAAACAAATTGTATCGTTGCCCCCGGCTGCGGAGTGAAATGAGTTTGCAAATGAAACAAAAGTGCCCGTGCTCCGGGATAACTTGATTTCGATCGACTTTAATAATCGACTTTAATACATTCAGCTGCACCACGTTAAAAATTGTGTTTTGATCACGTTTAGAAGTTTAGCACCGACAGAGAACTTCATTACATAGAACACCATGCAACACGAGGTCGAATTTAATAACACCAGAATCAAGATCCCCGTGCATATGGATAACGACATGGTGGACATGCGTATCCATGATTTGGCCCCGCGCACTAGGGATTTACATCAAACGAATCATGTCGCAATATTGAGAAGTAGAATCTATTACGAATGACACCCCCCCCCATGAGCGTTTTGAATTGAATTTAAAAATTTGTTATTTTCCTGTCCAGGAAAAAAATATACTGCAAACCGTTTGGACACATAAAATGTCATTTGAGTTCGGTCACTATAGAAACAAGTCAATGAAGAAACCAAGAACGAAACTTTGTGAGGGTGGCTCGAAAGGGATGTATAAGTTGGACGGCTTCTCTGAAGGATCGGTTAACGTTTCGACAAGCTTCGATATTAGCAAAAGTAGTGAGTAGACAGCAGATGTCGGTCAGTGGGCTAGCAACGGCAGTTAAGGAGGAAAAACACGAAGTTGGAGAAAATCGGGATATCGTCCAAAGAAATCTTACAGCCGATGATTATTCCGTTAGAGTGGCAGTGAAATGGATCGCGAAAATGGGCATCGGTATAGTGTGAAATACTGCCGTCAAGAAGTTCTCAGCACCAGCTAGCAGATAAATAGGAACGACTAGCACCAATAAGGATAAGAAACTCAGCGAAGGTGGTTGTAAGCAGATGTAAATCCTTATGGTCGACACCCCCGGATTGGTTCATGTACCAACAGGGTACGATATTTGCAGCAGACCTGAGCAGGTGAGACATATCGCGAAGGTTTGACAGCAAGTAAAGAAATGTAGCTATGGAAAAATCATGCCGATTAACACAAAACAAAATAAGCAAGAACACAATCCTTACTAAATCAGTACTTAACGGTTGCCCCGGATGGATGAGGATTACGGGATACAAGAGGTCTAAGTTTAGTTTGTTGGCTTAACAACTACTACATACCAATCCGAATCCACCACGAGCCAGCAGGCAACGCACAGTGGTCGGAAATGCCAAAAACGTCACTAGAGGCCAAACCATTGAATATCTTCATAGGGTATCTTTGGAGGAATTGTTTGTAAGAATATTTCCCACAATCTGATGAAAATAAAACTGAGGCATGACTTACTATGATTGAACTAGAAAAATTAACTTTTTATACTGACGAGGTAGAAAGTTGGTGTCTTCGACAAAGTTTTAGGAATGATCATAATGAAGAATTTTGTTCAACAACTTGAGCTTGTAGGACTTAATGGTATCGATTTTTAAAGCGTTTTCTAAGGCAAAGCCATTAAATTTAGCTTTTTAAGATAGCTTTTTTCGCTGTGACTTTTCGTGTAAACGATGTTCCAGACAAATGTTGAGGTATTAAAACCACATAATATTGTTGAAGACTGCATGTAAAAATTAAATTATTGTTGAAGACTGCATGTAAAAATATTGTTGAACACTGCATATAAAATTTTTACCTGAAATTGGCGGCACGGCGCACACCTCTTGTAAAAATACTCATTCGTTTTAGAGTTATTGAAGAATTTTAATTTTTTTTTCACTAAGTTCAACTGCGTATAAGAGAGAAAGGTGCAAACCAAAATGGACGAGCAGACACTATTTTCGATGTCCGGACTACGCATAATAAAGGTAAGAAGCTTTTAAGCTCATTTTGTAATGTTTTTTTACTTGGGTATTTTTACTTACTGTCTTCAATAACATTATGTGGTTTTAATGCCTCCACATTTGTCTGGAGCACGGTTTGCACGAAAAGTCACAGTGGAAAAAGTTATATAAAAAAAACTAAATTTGAGGGTGTTTCCATAGAAAACGCTTTACATTTCGATAACATTAAATCCTACAAGTTCAACTAGTTCAACAAAATTCTTTATTACGAGCATTTCTAAAACTTTGTCGAAGACACCGACTTTCTACCTCGTCAGCATAAAAAGTTTTTTTTTAATTTGATCGTAGTAAGCCATGCCTAATTTTAATTTTTATCAGGTTGTGGGGAATATTCATACGAGCAATTCGTCCAAAGATACCCTGTGAATATATTCGATGGTTTGGCCTCTAGTGGATTAAGTTCACGTTTTTTGGGGTTTCCGACCATTATGCAGCGCCCTAGTAACAACTGTGGTTTTATGATCGTTTTATAGCCACTGATAAAACTTAGATTGCACTTGTAGCGTGCTATAAAACTTCAATTGTTACTTGGGCGGTGTCTTTTGATGACTCCTTCTCGATAACAAACATTTACCCAATTTGTTGAGCAGAGTCGTTTGGTTCACAAGACTAGGTCCAGGCCTCTGAAAAAATCTTCAAAGTTGAAGGGTTTCTGTACGTTTCTTTTAAAATAAACGTTAAAAAATCAACCCCCCCCCCCCCTTCAGATTTTTCTGCGCACGGGTCTGCTCGCACTAATCACGACCCCCACAGCCCACTTGGACATTTTAAATCCCCCTATCTCCCTCCCCATGGACAAGCGTGAACTTTCCCGTTGCTCCTAACCCTCCCCTAAATTGTCCACGCGATATATGGACTTCCCTTTAGGTAAAAATTTAATGGGGAAAAAAGTTTTTACCAAAATTGTTCTCCACTAAAAAGAAATATAACACAGTTTAATTTTGAAGAGGCACCAAATAGATGCCGAATCATTTCTGAGGGATATTTTAGAAATAGTTACTCCACCTTTATTGGCTTGAAGTTATTCCTAATCCCAAAATTGTTTTCGTTAGGTAGAAAAGAACAACATACGTCAGATATTGCGTACATATAACAAGTTTAGTGTGTACGAATCGTTGCATCTATCTAGAGAACATCGCTCGGAAGGATCCTCGAACGAACGGGACTCAATTTCAAAACCCGCGTGGTAAATTGCCTTTCAACACCACCAGAATGTTCCAGAAGTCTCTAAGCCTCTACCTCTTCCAAAGCTACTACTAACATCGAATGGGAAGTGTCAGTCGCCTAAGAATTCATAGAGCCCCCATAACACACATTTTCGCCACTCGCGCTCGAGACTTACAGCAGCCGTAGCAGAGTCACTGTGGCGCGGGGCTCTTTTGCATAAAACTTTATTGGGCCACGTGATGTAACAACCGACCACCAGATCCAACCAGGCCACCACGTCTTATGCAGTGCTGCTGCCTAGGCTATGCCTCCTTCTCCCCTTCAGCGTCCTCCTACCTCTACCAGAAGGAAGCAAAGAAAGAAGAAAACGACAGTGGATTAAGCCACCATTCGGCACCGGGTTAGTTGAGAGCCGCGCAGAAAGCCCTGCCTCAGCCTGCCCGCGTGTGTGTGTGTGTGTTTGTGAGTCGCTCGCTGAGCTGTTTGTTGCACTTTTTCTTTCGCTTCACTGATGCTTTTATAGAAATGGTAGAGGTTACTCAACAGCATCTTACCCACTTACCCTTTCATTCAGGCCGTGTGCAACCTCAATTTCTGGGTACCTCTGGCTCCACGGGGGGTTTTCCTGAATAGCACCGTAGAAACCGGTTCCCTTCGCGGACCTCCAGGGTGAGAAGTTTCGGATGGGAAGCTCTCTCTGGCATTAGACTCAAGTACAAATCCCGGCTGTACTGCTGTCGATATGAGCCAAGTAAACCGTCGATCGACGACGTTGCGGTCCTGCTGAATGGCAAATAAATTGAGAAGTCAAACAGTCACTGACTAAGCCGAGCTGAAGCGGGGGCTAGTTCTGCTGCCGCGCATCGCCCCGGGGCAATTCCTTTGAAGGAGAACTTGCGAGGCAGGAAGGCAGTCAACGGTGGAGCCGTTTCAGGGATTGTGTAATTCTGTTGCAACCACCAACCGCTTCACCGGTCGATGTGAGCGTACTCGGAGGTGAAGAATATAACTTTACGACTGACCATTTCCTTATTTTCGAACACGTCGTTGTTTGTGCTGAGGGTAGGATTATAATCCCTGCCACAGGCAGAAAAGTGAAAGTAGGAAACTGCCTTATGTAAGTCTAATTGATGAAGTTTAGTTGCGTTCTAGATAGTTTCAATAGTAAGTAGTTTCATGCTAATGACACACGTCGTTGGTTGGATCGCGATTTTATAATCCATTCCGGTTGGTTACTTGGTAAAATGACAAGTCGCCTCAAAATACTTTCACGAAGTAGAAGTAAACTTCTTTAGAATTTTCGTCGTGCTTTTCAATAATATTCATGCAGCAATTACATGTAGTTGAAGTTGAACACCTGCTAGTCATTCCATTGAAATTATGCTCATTTTCATACGATTGAAATTTTCTTTTGAACATTCCTTCGCGCATAAAGCACTGAAAATCGGATTACCCATTCTGTAGTTTGCCAACTGTTCATCAGCACAATAACGTATGAGTTTGCTTGAATAGCCCGAAACCCCTTTTATGCAACGCGAGGTGTCACATTGCCCCTTACATCACTGTTGGTTCTGCCCATTAGTTCGGTACGTTAGGTACTGAGTACTAACTGGCAACTGCGGGTACGCGGATCGAGGCTTTTTGTCTGCGCCCGAGCCCGCATTTGTCCGTGATTCATCATTCTCAGCCGGGTTACGGTAGGGCGATGTGCCGATTGAACTTATACAAGATTTTACGAGATTCACGACACTAAATAAATATAGTAGGCCTCGTTTTTCACGCTCTCCATTGCTGGCGTGAAATGGAAAGATTGGCGATGCCTGCCATTTGGTTTCATAACACGCATACTATGCTTAATTTGGCCATGGATCATTTCATTACAAATTAGTGATTTATCACACTATTTCAGCAGTTCGTAGGAATATAAAACTTTCTTGATTTAAGAATTTCAAGCTATGTAACACCCTAATAGCCAAATCATTACCATCGACCCCAGCAAAGGCTGCACTTTTGGAGTGGAAAATATCTGTCTTTGGACAAACGATGATGAAGTTGCCTCCTCCTGCCATCAACGATCCGACAAGATGCGGAGCCTATTGAGAGTGAAATTCCTTTTGCTGCGGTGCATTGTTTTGCTGTTCTTTAGATTGCGGACACGTGCGTTTTGGCGGATGGATCGGATTCTAATACGGTGTGCTATTCGGATTTTGGCCAGTAAGTACAAAAAAAAAATGTCGCATTTGATCCGAGCAGGCGTCGCGTGCTCCCAGACTGGGCATTGTGCTGAAAAATTCATTCCGTAGTTAGACTGTGCCAGTCTCGAACGTTAAAATTCCAGAGTATATCATTCGTAAAATGGATTGTTTCATAGTAGAGCGTTCTAGAGTATTTAGTCCGTAAGGAATAATGCAAATATAGGTTTGAACTAAGCAGTGTACCCCATGAGGCATACGTACGTTAGACATAATGGACGATTGGCATATGACATATTCATTTGAGACTAAGTTTGATTGAATCGGCCTAGCCATTTCCGAGAAACCGATGTGACTGTTATTCTGAATTTAGATACTTCCGCCGGGGCTTCCGGAACCGATGATGGTGGCCAATGTGGCCAAAAAGACTTTGAATGGATGTTAGTGACCTAATACTACAAATCGAAGCAGTTGTGCTCATATTTTGGAAAAAATTTCACCTTTATACATTCATTGCAGAATTTATTAAAATCGACATTTTCTGCGTGATCGTGCTCACCACCCTGTAATTCCGGAACCGGAAGTCGGATCCATTAGAAATTCAATAGCAGCCTATGGGAACGTTGCACCTTTCATTTGAGACTAATGCTGATTTCGTTTTTAGAGCCGAGTCGCTCTAGGTTCTCAGTGAGCTGTCACTTTTGTATGGATTTTGTAAATATTAGAGCGAATCTAGGGCGACTCTGATCTAAAACCGAAATCAGCATAAGTTTGTCATAATCTGTTCAGCCATCCCCAGGTAACCAATAAGCATGCTGAATGCGTCTTAACGGCTACTTGATAAGCACTTAAGTCGTTTTAAATGCTATTTAAAAGTCGCTTTTGGCAAAATATACGGCTACATTACTGCTGTGCTATGAAAATGCTTTTTTACTACTGTTGTGCATTCAGAATGCTGCTTACTGGCAATAAGTTTTTAAACAGTTTTTCAAATGCTGATTAACAACAGTTATGCATAACGAATGCCAGCATACTGCAAGAAGCATCCGGAATGCAAATTTTACGCTACTTTACTGCATACACTAATGCTTGTTGGTTACCTGGGTCTCTAAGAAAAATGAGTGACATTTTTGGTCACATACACACGCACAGACATTTGCCGAACTCGACGAACTGAATCGAATGGTATATGTCACTCGGCCCTCCGGGCCTCCGTTAAAAGGTCGGTTTGCAGAGCAATTGCAGTACCTTTCTATTGAGAATGGCAAAAATAGAAGGTTTTCGGAAAGGTGTAAGAGACGGGTCTAAAAGACTCCTTACCTTAACAATATGGGTATTTTCGGAATGGACTTGACGAGTAAGTGCAAGAAATTGATCGTTGGCGCCATTTTGAAATCCAAGATTGCGACTTCCGGTTTAGCAAAATTCGCTATAACCCATGCGATATGGGTATTTTCGCAATGGTCTTGACGAGTAGGTGCCAGAAATTGATTTTTGACTGCCATATTGAAATCCAAGATGGCGACTTTCGGCTTCAAGAAACTCTCTACAACCCAATCAATATGGGTATTTTCGGAATAGTCTTGACGAGTAGGAGACAAAGGTCGATGTTTGACGTCGTTTTGAAATTCTAGAAGGCGATTTCCGGTTTACCGAAATACTCGAAAGAAAAATCTGGGCGGTCATCCAAAACTTACTCGAATATAAGATCTAATCGTAAGCCGGCGAAATGCAAAATATTTTTATCTCTTCTGGGTGCGGTCTTCCAAAAATCTTCTAAGTCTTTTGCATTCAAAAGAACTTAGAATATTTTTTGCACCGTGTTAATTGCAAAATCGGCGCAAAAAAACTGCCAAAATTCTTCTAAATTCTTAGAATATTTTTGCGAAATCCGTGCAAAAAAACTTCCAAAAATATTCTTGTGCTGATGGCCCAAGTAACAATTGAAGTTTTATAGCATGCTACAATCTAAGTTTTATGAGTGCCTATAAAACTACCATAAAACCTCCATTGTTACTAGGGTGGTTTTTTTACGCGGATTTTCGAATTACCGCGGTTTTTTTACGCGATACGTATCCTCGCGTAAAAAAACTAAGTGTACGTACAGTGGATTTAAAGATCAATGAGTAGATCGTAGCTGTATCGAAGGCAGAACACGACACGATGTCATTGTCCTATCAGAAACAGTGCTGAACGACATGATCAACTCGGTGCAACTGTTCTGATCTAGACATACGGTCTATCGTAACGATCGTGATTCAATCAGAGGTGGTGGAGTACTCGTTGCTGTTTCTTATCGGTTAGTGAATTGTTACAATGACGGTCTAGAACAACTATCACCCATCACACTCGTCTCTTAGTTAAGCAGACCTGTCTCCAACAGCTAATTTTTTATGCTTGAAGCTTTGAAGTTCAACTTCTCAAAAACTGATTTCTCTCTCTCAAGTTACCTCAAGGCTTGGTAGTGTGCGTAAGAAAAATTGTGTTCATCTTTGCCACCAGATTGTCCATTTAAACCTTTCCAAAACTCCAAAAGAAGAATATCAATCGATTTATTAGATCATCACGATTCAATTCATGCAAAATACCTGCAGGAAAAACTATCCGCTTAGCTGAATGGTGCTTTTGAAAAAGAGGCTGTGGTTTTTTCATTGCGCAGTTGTGTTGCGTACCCCAGTACGGTGTGGTAGTGTGACAAAAAATCACAGCCACTTTTTCAAAAGCACCATTTAGCGAAACCGATAGTTTTTCCAGCAACTATTTTGTATGATTTGAATAGTTGTGATCTAATAAATCGGCTGATATTCTTCTTTTAGAGTTTTGAAAAGGTTTAAATGGATAATCCGGTGGTAAAACTGAACACAATTTTTCCTACCCGTACTACCCAGCGTTCAAATCTAACACATGCTCAAAAAAGGTAACTTGAACCTAAACAACGTACTGCAAACTGTTAATCGGGTGACCTCGCAGTAGAAAAGTTTTCATCGATCCTCACACATCTGTTTAAAATGTATGTCCCGGCACCGCCCGGGTCCTAGACCAAAACTACTCTGCCACAGTGCACAGTGGTCCGAATCCAGAATTTAGGATGACAAAAACATTTGTGACTAAACTACTGGTTCTAGAGATTTCATGTCTTCGAAACAAATAATCTGTGTCAATTGGGGCATATTTTGAGATGGGTGACATTAGGGTGGTCCTTATTGTTTGTACGATCTGAAAATTATTTTCGAAATAAGAAGAGATAGAACAATGAAGTGTTCCGCAAAATTGTAGTACAACCTTTTTCAAGCAACTTTTCCGAGGACGTCATATTTGTAACTTTAATTGTTTTAATTTTACAGCTATTAAAATGTTGTGTGATAGGGTATCCCTAACAAAATCAGTTTTTTCGTTATAACTTTTTAAATAATTTTTTTCCGTCAATAACGTCTTCACAAAACTTTTAAAGCTTATTGAGACGAATATTATTTATATAGACATATTTGAGATAGCTCATTTAGTTCAAAAGTTATGAGCATTTTTAGCGAGAAAAATACAACCTTTTCAAATGTTGATATCTTAAAATGGAGCAAGTGAAATTGATCTCTTCTTTTTGCATTCGAAAGATCACAATTGATAGTATATTTTATGAAAAAATCTCAGAGGTCATTTTTGTTTAACTCATTTTATTTTAGTTTGAATATTGAGAATATTACTACTATTTGTAGCATTAAAAGTAAAACGGTCAGTGTAACCTAGCAACTATTTTGAAAATAAGATCAGATAGATAAACAAAATCCCAAATAAAACCTCTTGAGTGTGGCGAAGGGCCCGCTGAGTTGTTTCCGATGTATATCGTTCCGCCTGAGCCGCGGAAAACCTTTCCAGCACTACGTCATAATGTGGCGAAGAGTCCGCTGAATTATTATTTTAGTCACAGCCTTGGTAGAATCCATTTGGGAATCGGAAAACCTTCCCAGCACCCTGCTTAAGTGCGGCGAAAGGCCCATGTATGCTGTTAATTTGTCACGAGTAATCAAGATCCGGGTAGCATCCGGAAGATCTAGAAATCTGGAACATTATTTGACCTATTTTTCAACAAGATCATAGGGTCCGAATTAAGCAGCAATTTTTTTAATACATCTTTAATATTGGCAACGCTGCTAAATTTTCTTGAATGGTTTTCTCGAAACTTGCCGATAGACTTATTCCTCGTTTCTAATGCCTCAGTGGAAAGACTTTAGAAACGAGGAATAAGTCTATCAGCAAGTTTCGAGAAAACCATAGAAATACATAGAGTAGAATGGGGTCAAACAGGTACGGGTGTACAATAAGTATAGGGCAGTATCTTTGCAATGTTATTGCAGAGGTAGCTCGTGTTGCTTGAATTAGATGTACGGTAGAGAGCATCGTTGACGACTATTATTTCAGCAGCTGTATTAATTACGACGTCGTTTATGTTTTCGCGTGTTGTTCTGCGGAAACGAATTGTCTTACGTCCTCAGTACATTACATTTAATCAACGTAAAAACATCAAGTGAGTTGTTTCTTACGTAAAAATTAATGTTGAACAAGAGTATTGTGTTGGTTTTTTGATATTTTCGTTTTTGAAAAAGATTCGGACATCAACATGGAACATGCGCTACTAACAGGAAGAAAAGCATGCTTGACGATAGACGAACCAAGTACCAAAAGTTTATGAAGGGTTGGAGATAGAGGAACCAACCGTACTCGTGATCGTAAATCATTCTCGTTGCTTCCAAATAGCCTGCAAAAACTTGGGAGTTTATTTTTGCTTTGCTATTGATAACGGCGAGAATGATACCTAATCGTTCCAATAAATCTGCATTCAAACCCGTGATCTCACAAACTCCATTCATCAAAAACTTTTCTTGTCGCGTTGCCATCATTGGAATTGCCTCCACTGGGTAATGGCTCATTAATTCGAAGGCTCGATCTTTTCTTTAACGATTTGTCGTCTTTCCAACACGCCACTTTGGTGTTTCCTTCTCAAAACGTCGTCGTCATGGATTGATACACGACTACATTAGAAATAACAACTCAGTGGGCCCTTTGCCACACTTGGGCAGTTTTTTTTTTGAGATTTTGTTAATCTATCTGATCTTATTTTCAAAATAGTTGCTAGGTTACACTGACCGTTTTACTTTTAATGCTTCAAATAGTAGTAATATTCTCAATATTCAAACTAAAATAAAATGAGTTAAACAAAAATGACCTCTGAGATTTTTTCATAAAATATACTATCAATTGTGATCTTTCGAATGCAAAAAGAAGAGATCAATTTCACTTGCTCCATTTTAAGATATCAACATTTGAAAAGGTTGTGTTTTTTTGTTAAAAATGCTCATAACTTTTGAACTAAATGAGCTATCTCAAATATGTCTATATAAATAATATTCGTCTCAATAATCTCTAAAAGTTTTGTGAAGACGCTATTGACGGAAATAAAATCATTTTAAAAATTATAACGAAAAAACTGATTTTGTTAGGGATACCCTATCACACAACATTTTAATAGATGTAAAATTAAAACCATTAAAGTTACAAATATGACGTCCTCAGCAAAGTTACTTGAAAAAGGTTCTACTACAACTTTGCGGAACACTTCATTGTTCTATCTCTTCTAATTTCGAAAATAATTTTCAGATCGTACAAACAATAAGGACCACCCTAATGTCACCCATCTCAAAAGATGCCTCAATTGACACAGATTATTTGTTCCGAAGACATGAAATCTCTAGAGGCGGTAGTTTAGTCACAAATGTTTTTGTCATCCTAAATTCTGGATTCGGACCATTGTGCAGTGGGACGAGCCCGGACTTAAGTCCATATATGAA
This sequence comes from Topomyia yanbarensis, assembly GCF_030247195.1. Lineage (NCBI taxonomy): Eukaryota > Metazoa > Arthropoda > Insecta > Diptera > Culicidae > Topomyia > Topomyia yanbarensis. The sequence continues at coordinate 33,611,383 of NC_080671.1, read as the reverse complement.
GGTTATGCGATATTCTCACTAGTATTTTTCTCGTATCAGCTGAGCCATCAGAGACATTTTCGCGAGATTTTAGGTGATTTGAATGCAAAATGAATTTTTGACAGCTTTTTGAATGGCATAACTTAAGTGTTTTTTGCATTATTTGACTATAGGAACTATATACGGTTATTCTCGTTTTTCAAAGAAACGGTTGATTTTATGAATTGCACTACTTCACCAAAATTATCCGTGTGATAAAATTACATCATAAAATCGCCAAAAATAAGTCACCAGTTGGTTTAGTTAGTGTTTAGATAACTGTTTGTCATGATTTTTTTTATTGAATTCGAACTTCTAAAGCGATAACAACAACGACGCCCGTGAATGCCCACGATCACACTATACTCATTCGAAAGCTTTTCATTTTCTCTTTAAAATGAGCCTATGCTAGTTTTGCGAAAACTTGCGATAAGCAGTCAAAACTTTAAAAAAACTGTGAATGGAGACGCATGGTTATTACTGATATTTAATTTGAATATTCACTTTATGACTAGAATAATGACACTAATTTATGCACAACTTTCAAAAAGCATTTAGAGCATGATCTACGAGGGTTTTACTAGTGATCAAGAATAAGGAGCCGAGTGGGAAGTATGGCTTTTAAGTGGTAAAGGAATTAAGAATGTTTAAAATTCAGTAAATTTTTTCAACCATCTGAAATGTATCATAAAATGTTTCATGAACTATGTTTGTTAACTTACGCAATAACTGTCAAATTGAGTGAACACAGTTGAGTTCTAGTCTTTTGGTGAGACTATTTGTTCCGAGTTTGCATAGCACTGATATAGCTTTAGGGTATGCGATATTATCCAAATAAAATAAGTCCATTTTTATATGGTTCATTTAAAAATGGTCTTATTTTATTTTATTATCTTTTTTCACGAAAAAAGGATTTTGGATTTATTTTAATTTAAGGTATGAAATAAGCAATCTAAGCAACTTAAAACACACCTGCGAAAACGAAATCGTTAACCATCTTGTTGATTAGTGAATGTAAATCAATAAAAAATCAAAATGTTTGTTTTGAAAATGAAAAAAATGTAGTTTTCATACCAAGTAACCCACTAATGAATTAAACGTTCCAAAACTAGACAATCACATCTTATTTGATCCTTAAAAATAATATAGTCATTTCTAAAGCCTCATAATGAGATGTCAATCAATTCGTTTTAATACGGAAAATAAATTTCAGAATTACAATTGAAAGAAATCTTTATAAAAGACAAAATATTTACTTTTGAGCCACTCTAATAAGCAGTAAAGTTAATTTCTTTTTTCTATAACCAACATAGGAATTCAGCGCACAAAAATGTCTTTAAAAAAATTTTGAACCTTCACAACAAAATAATTATTTTTGAGCCACCTTAATGTATAATGATATTTTTGCAAATGTTAATATCAAAAACGATTTAGCACACGAAAATTAATATACACAAATTTTAAGAACGATCTAGAAAAAAAAATATTTTTGAGACACCCTATTGAATAGTAATTGTTCTTTTTTGAAATGTTTTAATATCGAAAACGAATTTAAGAGATATTAACATTAAACAGATAAAAGTACATACAATCATGGATGCCTTAAAAAACTTGGATAGCTCTAAAAGCCCTGGACCTGATGGCGTTCCACCGGTGTTTTTAAAAACTTTGTCAATAGAACTAACCGCTCCTTTATTTTGGCTTTTTAACATGTCTCTAGAATCAGGTTGTTTTCCTAAAACATGGAAAGGCTCTTTCCTAGTTCCAATTTTTAAAAATGGTAAAAAATCCGATGTGCGTAACTATCGTGGAATAGCTATCATCTCGTGCATTCCCAAGATTTTCGAGGCGATTGTTAATGAAAATTTATTCCACCAAATCAAGAACAGAATTACCCATGTGCAACATGGTTTTTTCAAAGGGCGTTCTACAAGTACAAATCTACTCGAATTCATTAACTACACATTAACAGCAATGGATAACGGAAACCACGTTGAAGCCCTTTCTACAGAGTTTAGCAAAGCATTTGATTGCATCGGCATACCCATGCTACTTTTTAAATTAGAAAAATAGGGTTTGAGCCAGGACTTCTTACATGGGTACAATCATATTTATTACAAATCGTGAACAAACTGTTAGATTTAAAGGGATAAAATCAATCCCAATTCAAGTTACATCAGGAGTCCCTCAAGGGTCTCATTTGGGCCCGCTATTCTTTATTTTATTAGTTAACGACATTTCCTTCATTCTAAAAAATGTAAAAGTGCTTATATATGCTGATGATATGAAACTATTTCTAGAAATAAGAAATGGTGGAGACTTTCAGACATTTCAAAACGAAGTAAATATATTTTATACATGGTGTAATTAAAGCCTTCTGCAACTGAATGTAAAAAATGTAATTCCATAACATTGAGTTGAAAGAATAATTTACAGAACAATAGAATCTTATTGGGAAATCAACAAGTAGAAAAGTGTGACAGAATAAGAGATCTAGGAGTTATTATAGATTCCAAAATAACATTCATAGATCATTATAACACAATAACTAACAAAGCAAACACACAATAAAAACATTATATGTAGCCTATGTGCGTACAACACTAGAATATTGTAGTATAGTTTGGTCGCCTTTTTCAGCAACGCATGCAAACCGGATAGAATCAGTACAAAAGCAGTTTTTGATGTTCGCTCTTCGTAAACTAGGTTGGACTGGACTACATTTGCCATCTTATGAAGCACGGTGCATGCTAATTGACATTATTCGGATAAATAGAAAGCTGTGGTTTGCTTGTTTTTTTATCATTTCACACAATCTTTAACAATTTTTATAAAATTGAAAAGGCAAACGGCATTCGTCTTCCGCAGGGTTCATCTCGTTTGTACAATTTGCTTGTAAGCGACATCTATGAATATCTTGTAAATATCAACACGCTAACCCAACTTGCAGATGATGGAGTGGTCTCCGTAAGCCATCGATCTACAAGGTACTTAGGATAGTTTGTCTGCTTCAACTTTCAACCAGGTTTAAGGTTTCCATGAACAAAACAAAGCTAGCCGTATTTTCAAGGAAGCGTGATTCAGCACAAGTACAGCTTCTTTTAATAGGTCAAACTATCGCTCAAGTCACCGCAGTAAAATATCTCGTCATCTGGTTCGACTCAAAAACCACATTAGAAATCTGAATTAGAAGTGGCAAAGTAGGATCAATTTTCTAATTTTTTTCAATTCAATAACTAGAATATAGTGGAATGCACATTTGACTCATCAAAATTCGACGAGTTTCCTGGCTTTGGCACATTCAATCAAAATTCACCGCTTTCCACAAACTGCTTCAGTTTATGTCTCAGCATTAGCCGTAATTTGCCTGTAGACCATTATTTCTTCGTTACGGATAGCATAAGTTGTACAGAGTCCCTACGGTCGATGGAGCGTGGAAAGAACTCCTAGAATTTTCTGGGGAAAGCACGGAAACTCCTGAGTGTTTTTTTCTTCTGATAAATCATACCAGATAAGTATCTTAGTTTGGGTCCCTTCCAATTGCTCCATTTCGGGTAATGAGAAGGCGCAAACTCTAGCTAAGGTGACTGCATTAGAAAGTGATTTTTATGAAATATCAATTCACTTCAACGAATTTTACATGTATTTTTCTCGTCAAGTGACATTCGAAAGAAGGCAAATCTCGTGGAGCAGTAGAGACTTAGGAAGGTGCCAAAATTCTCTAATCCCACAAGTGTCCACGAAAGCCTGTTTTAAGAGGATAGATATGGGTTGTAAATTAATTGCGCATTCTCGGCATATTGAGCTTGTAGAGAACGATCTTTGAACTTGTGGCGAAGGATTATCACGGCATCGAACATGTTGTCTGGTCATGAGACGAGTACTGTGGCGCCAGATAAATTATTTCTTTTGGATTCTGGATGTGCTGGCGATAAATATCCAAACATAAGCTATTTCTTCTCTTTTCTCTATCATTCTCTGATCTCTAACTACAAGACTAGCAGAAAATCTATCGCTGCACTATTGAAAACCGCAAATGCAAATAACGGACTGGATGTCGGGTCTTTATAAAAGACCAACCGCGTGCCATAATGAAGCAAGTTTGTGTTCGTCTTGTTTCTGTCATCGTTTTCCGCCTTCTCTTTTCTGTTCCTAATATGCTCTCTACTACTAAATCCCCCGAATGTCGCTCTTGTGAATGATCCCGTTGTGAATGTATTTCCAAAGAATTGATCCCCCATGTGAATGTCTTTCCAAAGAATATTTTGCGCGCTTACCAAGTGTCGAAAAGTGTTTCTGTCTAGCCATTAAAGAATAATATTTTTAGAGCTTTGGTTTATTAAAAAGAAATAAACAAATATGTTTTGCCATTGTCCCCATTGTGTCAACCTAACACAAACAAATGGGGCTGATAAAAGCGGGTCTTCGCTGTTCTTTGAATAACAAGTTTCGACTGAAATTGAAGTAGGGGAAAGTAGACTAAGACGGACACAATGATGGACACCTTCCGTTTCTCACAAACTGGAAAAATGATAAAAATATACTGATACTGCATCATTTTTAGAGGATAACAAATGATTCTGAAAGATAATGCTATTATCTAAAACGCGAATCATTAGATATTTAAGCAAATCAATACTTTTTATCAAGGGCACGCTAATGGGTATAATTTTTGACGCCAGAAAATAATGACTGATCCCGGGAAATAGTTTGACATGATGTACTGGTTATTTCGCACACGGCTGGTGAAAAAAAGAAATTTTAATAAGTCGTTCATAATCAAGGAACTTTTTTTTAAATTTGGTATTATTTTGGGTATAACGGACACAATAGATGGAAAGATGGGAAAGATGGGCATATTTCTAGGGTGAAACACAGCAAAATGCCGTTAAATTGTACACCCTTTGTCTATTTTTTAATATGGAAACGTTGTGATATACCGAAAAAAAACAAAGTTCCGAAGCTTTTCACTCTTCTCTTGTCCTATGTTCATCTTGATCAACATCACATGTCCATTAGGGTGGCACGAGGATGTATGAAAAAAATTGAATACCGCAGAACCAAGTTAGAAAAAATCGTAATTCTTCAACGAACTCCTACGCTAAATCTGAGTCATATCTGTTGGAGCATGTTTTAGCACAAATGATTCAAAGTTTGTATGGAGTTTACTATGAGAAAATAATACATTTTCATTAAATTCATAAATATGCCGTCTGGTGCCTCTGAAAAATATATTGTATGCAACATGCTGTAGATTCAGTCAAGTAGAACAACTTCTTCTAAAGACAGTTCATAGCTATGACAACTGGTTCATGAGTTATTGCAAAATTAAACTTTCGTTGCCCTGAATGTTATGAAAATAGTGCTGTCTCTGGCTACCCGGCGAGCTGAACCTTCAATCAAGTACACCTTGACGTATTTGTTGTTGTCACCAGTTATACCATTGATGTATATCGGAAATATGGTCCAGATGGTATCATCCAAAACATGTGATCTAAAGGACTTGGGATCAAATTGTAAAATAATTATTTTTATGATTTTTTTTGTGTACAATAATATACGTTGAGCTAATCAAAATTGAAACGAGACTGAAGCGGGAAAGATTCCCGTTATTTTGAAGCTCAACTGATGTTCACCACATCCCTGTGGGGCTGGAACTTGAACTGCTATAGAGTACTCCGGGACCTGAAGGTAGCTTAATTGAGTAAGCCGGGCAATATCTGTCACTATAAGTCAGCAAGAGTGTATCCGGCTATAAAGCACGATTTTATTTTAACCAAAACCTTTGAACGAATCATCCAGGGATTAAGATTGGAGTAGCATCTAACGTTATAGAATATAATTTTGCTTAAATAAAATAACGCGTCAGAAATAACCGTTATGATCTCCATTATTACTTGTTTTGAAACTAACAATTCTATTTACACTTTAAAGGCAGCAAAAAAATAAATTAAAATATTAAAATTAAGAATCGAACTCATGTCCTTCAGATTGTCTATTTTTGACGCTCGCATCTGAACTATAAAACCGCTTATGTTGATAGCTGCTTTATTCGATTTATGGCTAGCATATCACGGTTGACTTGATTGAAGTATCAGCCAGAGTATCCAGATAAATTCAATTTTCACCAACGATGTAGACACTTAAGCGTTGTATAAAGAATAACTTTTGAACCAGAAGTCGTAGCCTATTGCACTCTTCGGGCAAGTTGTACATGATACTCGTATCTATCGAAATTAGCATAGCATATATTTTTAGAATACATAGGAACGTGTCTATAAAATATTAAATAATGTTGATCTTTTATCCATGTTAAATCACATACAAACTTTAAACCATTTGTGCTAAAATATAGTGCAACCTATCAAATCAACATTTTGCATGGTTGAATGAGATCGTATAGCGAGTAGTTTTAGATAGGTTCCACTGAATTCTAAAGTTTGTGCCACCCTAATGTCCATCTTACCCATGCCAGGTGCCCATCTTACCCATAGCACTTTTGAAATGACGATTTTGTGATTCATTTTCACAACCAAAATGTGAAAATGAACATAGAATGAGTCTTGTAGTAATGAATTGCTTTACGGTTACTTTATGATTAACTGATTACATTGTATTTATGGTTGATTACGCAAATTATTTTAAAAATAAAGACAATTACCGTGCTTATTATTGATTACCAAAGTAATCGTCGGATTACCGAATTATTTCGAAGAATCGAAGTAATTCTTGACTAAGTGTCACTATTTTGGGTCGTTGGAAACCCCTTGCTGAGAAGCTTCCAACAACGGCAACTGAACTGAGCTCTACTAGATAATCCGATTGGAGACCTGCATGTACCGAAACTCACTCTGTGAATCGTCTCGCAGCTGATTGTTGTTGAATGATTCCCGAAGGCAGAAAGCAACTGCTGGTTCGATTCCGGCACATCCAATTTTCGACGTCTAGATCGGAAGAGATTTTAACGATGTATTACACCGTTGTGTGTCGATCTGTGTCAGCTGGTTTCGGCTCCTGATTTTGATTACAAGACACTAATTTGCCTTGGAATAGAACCTGCTCGCTTTCACCGTTGCGTCATCGTCCGAATCACCCATCGTTGCAGTGCGTGCATCCAACATGGCAGTGATCCAAGAACTGCGGCAAATGGCACTGTAATGTATGTCACTGTTGGCTTCTTTAGGACGAACAGGTAAATTTTTGGCGGCATACGAAGAGGATCGGGATAGGCTCGAGGTAGCGCTGCAGCTTGAAAATCTAGACACGATTTGGCACGAAAAGGAGGATATCCAATCGGAATTGGAGAATTTGGTATGTCCTTAAATCTAAAAATTCGGTCTAATTTTGAGGGGCAGTATTTTGGTCTGATTTCAAAGTTGCCTCCCACTATTCCAGCTGTCAGTGCCACCCTTTCGTCCTTCCTCCAACCTCAAATAGCTCAAACTTCCGACGATCCCACCACCAGAATTCAACGGAAATTTCAATGAGTGGTTGGCGTTTCACGATACCTTCCTTGCGTTGATTCACTGAAATCCGGACGTTGCAGCAATCCAGAAGTTTCACAACCTGAAGTCGTTTGTTTCAGGCGATGCACAGTGGCGTAACTACTACAAAATCCTGGCCAAAATAGCAAAACATAATTTTTGGTGTTCTTTCCAATTTGTTTCGACAAAATAGTTTTTCAAACCACACTCTAATGAATGACAACAGAAAAATAGGTTTTTCGATTGATAATTTGTGTATGTGAGTATTTGAAAATGGTGAATTTCTAACGGATTTTCTAACTTTGAATTACATTGTTTCACAATTTTACATATCGCCCAAAAACTAAGTATACAAAGTCAATATCTATCTATTTATCTATCTATCTATCTATCTATCTATCTATCTATCTATCTATCTATCTATCTATCTATCTATCTATGTATATATAAAAGTCAATGTTTGTATGTATATGATTTATGGACTCCCAAACGGCTTAACCGATTTCCGAATTTATACATAGTAGGCATTTGTTCTGGAGCGTGTTTGTGTGCTATTGGTTGGGGATTATCTCCTCGCCAGATGGCGCTTCGGAACAAATTGTGTTTTCCTCCTATTTCGTTGAAAGTCGCAGCAACGCGCGATGGGTATTAGCTAGTATGGTATAAAATCGTGATTTTCATAACAAACACCAACAAGTTTGACCAAAGAACATCTATTTTTGATACATTTCTTTTGAGTTGGGTTCAAAATGCGCAAATTTTATCAATATTATTATTAAATTCGGTAGTGGAAAAAGTATCTTGTCGGGTACTGTCGGGCAGATCCGTTTAAACGACACGGTTATTTAGGCTCTCTTCTCTCCGTTTCACGAAAAAAAAACATTCCCAATTAATCCCATTGCCGCTTTTACAGCAGTTTGAAAATGGCATGTTTATGGTAAAATATGGGCAAAATAAGCAACAAAGCCTTTATTGAGGCTGTACTAAACATCTCAATTTGATTAGATTATATTATGTATAAAGGTATACAATGATTTATTCAGTGTCTCCGTAAGTTTCTTCAATTCTATTGTGATGTAGATATTTTTTTAAATCAAGGTAATTAAAAATTAAGACGTTTTGTTCATTAATCTATGCAATCCATTATGACAATTATATTTACAATCGCATGCACGTTTTGCTTATTGTAGAATGTGAAATATAACTAACCCGAATCTTACTACAATATGAATAGTCACGCACACAAGTTGCTTTCTAAACGTTGGTAATTCATCATTTGTTCAGGTTGTATCTGTTATGAATTTCAATACTGTATATTAATGCTTTTTTCGTACATAGTCTATTAATTAGAAAGTTTATTCTGATTTCCATGTAGATTACTGACAAGCATCTGACTAATGGTATTAGGAATTTTGTTTAAAATTTGAATTATTTTATTTCATTGTTCATTATTTTTTTTTTTTTTTTTTTTTTTTTTTTTTTATTTTTATATTGTGTAAAGTTTTGTTTATAAAATTTTAATAACTATTTACAATTCATTATCTAAGACAAAATTCAATTCATTTAGATTCACTATGTTGCATTGGTTTATGAAGCTCGTATAACGAATAAAAAGTTGTAGAATTTGTGATTTTGTTGTTCTTGCCATTCCACTTAATGTAGGTCTGATGAGATCCGAGAACGTCAGTCTACGCCATCCGTGCAGTTGTACTATTATTTTTCGCTGTAGTATTTCCCACGCATCTTTTACCCGTGGACACTCGCAAAATTTGTGCTGTAAGGTTTCGACCACGGTGTTGCAGTATTCGCAGTTTTCATCATCCGACCGTCGTAGGATGAACAACAGTCGTCTGTGCTCAGTTTTTCCGTTGACTAACAGGAACAAATTGCTTCTCTGGGCTGATGTGAGTCCTCGGGTTCGATGAATGTTTAGCCAAACTCGAATCCATCTTACGTTGGGATTTTCTTGTACCACTTTTGGTTCCTCTGTGTTGTCCACGTAGAGTCGGTGGATAAGATTTACGGAAGGGTTCTGTTGAATTTGTGTGGGTATGTGCGGAAGTTGTTGGAGAATTAATTTTAAGCAAGGACAGTCTGCAGGAGGATTCGAGGGATTGGGATTATTATTGGGTAGAAAGGACTTGTAGAAGGGTATGGAATCGATTTCTTTCATATGGCGGTTGATTAATAGCGACTTGCATTTTAGTGCCGGTAGCTGAAGTTTTAGGCCTCCTAGCTCCCGATCTCGTGCTAGTTGTTGTATTGGCACTCGAGCTGGTATCCCTCGCCACAAGAAATTTCCCATCAGTGAGGTTAGTTTCGCTATATGAACACTCGCCGGCGGTATGATGGATGATAGGTACCAAATACGGGACGTAGCAAACATGTTCAACACAGTTACTTTTTGCAGCAGTGTCAGCGAGCGTGCTGTTTGTAGAAACAAAAGTTGAGAGAATTTTCCCACCGTTTTATCCCAGTTCAATTTAACCATTGCTCGAATCGAATTTGCGAAGATCACACCCAGTATCTTCACAGTTTCTGCCGTCTGCAGCCATGGTATATCCATTGGGTTGCCGTCAATGAATCCCACGTCAATGGAAATTGTTTTCGCCAAGTTTAGTCTCGCGCCCGAAACCCGAGAGAAGCGGGAGAAGACGTCATGTATTCGCTCTATTTTTGCCGTCGTGGTAGCGATAATACTTATATCATCGGCATAAGCTACGATCAGGTCGTTGCCGCATACGTGTTCGAGTTGGTTCAGGAGTGGTACCAAGAAGAGGGCAAAACACAAGCTACTGAGAGGATTGCCTTGAGCTACCGACCGCTGTATGGGAAAGGGAGACGACAAATGTCCGTTGACAAGCAGTCGTGACGACGACCTTTCGGCTAGTTGGGACAGCATCTCTACCAATCTGGGGTTGATACCGATTGCGCACATGTTCCCGAATAGAAATCTTCGGTTCACCCGATCGAACGCATGGTCCAGATCAAATGAGATTAGTTTCGCTCTTTGTTTGCGTTGGATCAGCTGAGCGATTCTGTCTTTGAGAGATAGAGTTGCTTGGAAAATGTTCCGATCGGTGTTGGAGCATTTTTGTACGTCTCCCAAAAGCCGATGGGCACTCACCACTTTCTCAAGCCTTGTTTTGAGAATGCGGGACAGAAGTTTGTAGTCATAGTTGATGAGTGAGATTGGTCTGTACGAGTGAGCAGTGTCTCCTGTGCCTTTCTTTTTCACCAGTACGAAGATGCTGTCCACAAACTTGGAGGGGAAATTAGATGCTAGAGCTTCATTCAATATGAGGTTGATTTCCCGATGGATGACGTCGAAAGTTCGTAGGTAGAATTCTCTCGGAAGACCATCCGACCCTGGAGATTTCCTCGGTGCGCTTGTTTTTATTGCCGACAAAATTTCGGTTGTTGTTATCTCACTCATGCAGTGCTCGTTCGCTTCGTCGTTCTCGGGGATTTTTCTAGCACAAACAAAGTCAGCGTCCCGCTCCTGTTCCGTCTCCTGTTCAGTATACAGCTCTCGGTAATATTGTAACATGTGTTGTTCGATGTCTTCGGAGTGTTCGAGGAACTCATTCCTCTCGTTTTGTAAACGTGTGATCGTCGTTCGTTTTCGCCTGCGCTCCCCAAGTTGAAAAGTGGAGAGAGGTTCACCAGCGATGTATGTTTCGTTGATCCGTACAAACATGCGCGTGAATTCTCGTTCTAGTTTTAACATTTCTGCTTTGACACGGTTGATGGTCGTCAGCATGGTTGCGTCCCGATAATAGTCGTCGTACGCCCGACGCAGTTGGGCGTATAATCGTTGTTGTTCGTGGTGGAAATCGTCGAACGCTAATTTCGACTTCCACCGAAAAAAAGATTTTATTTTGGTCTTGGCATACGATAGCCACCATTCCATCCAAGAACGAAAATTGTGACGTTGGCGAGTCCAATACTGCCACCGGAATCCAAACTCTTCGATATTTTCTTCTGTTAGAAGGTGCGGGCGGAGGGACCAGAAGCCCCGGCCTGGTGCTCGACCGAGGTGTGGAAGGCATACTCGTGTAGTGACAGCTTTGTGGTTTGTAAACGAACACACATGCGTGTCCGCCGTTCTCAGGTGGCTGAGAAGTCCCGAGGTAACGTACAATCGATCTATCCTCGACATCGAGTTGTGCGTGATGTAAGTGTGGCCGGGAGTTTGTGGACGAAGTTTTACCCATGCGTCGTGTAGCTGGATTTGCCCGACAGCAGTTTGGAGAGCCGGGCTTGAGTTGTACCCCGTTGCGTCGCATTGTCTCAACACGCAATTGAAATCGCCTGCCAAGATAATGTGTTCGGTTCTGTGTCTAAGGTAGTATGCGAGAGTGTTGTTGAAGAATCTTTCCCGCTCGGCTCTCGCTTGGGAACCCGATGGTGCGTAGACGTTGCAGAGAGTTGTATCTTGTATTCGTAGTGCTGTTAGACGTCCATCGAGACTTTTCTCGACGTGTGAGAAACGAATGTGCTCTTTCAAAGCGATTGCGGTTCCCCTTCTGGCATGATCTACATTGCTGATTACGTTGAAACCAGGCAAGGATAGTTGTTCGTTTTCGACCTCCTGCATGAAAACGATGTCCAGTTCCATTGTACGGACGAACGAGCGTAGCGCGTTTAATTTTGTCGTGTTTGATATTGTGTTGATGTTGATGGTAGCAATATTGTAGCTGGTGTACTCCATTACAAATTGCTAATATCCTCAGGCGACTCGTCGCCGCCATAGTGTCGTTTTTTTCCCGGGGGTTTTCGTAGTGAGCGTCGGCTATTTGTCGAAGTTGATGATCGATCGGTTTCCTCATCGTCGCTTTTTCGTTCTGCTGAAGTAGTTCTACGTGGTGCGTCTCCCCCGCTAACCATTTGTAGGCTCGGGGTTTTGAAGATTCCTTCGGTGGCTAAAATCGTGTGTCGACCGGGAGCTAGATCGGTATTGGGTCGTTGTTGCTGGGGTTTGCTTGTGTTCGAGGGTGGCATCGGGAGCATCACCGCGTTCTGTTTTAGCTGTGTGTCCGCTGTGTTATTGGTCGGTTTCAGTATTGACGGCTTAGTTTGCGGAGGTTTGTGGGGAGTCGGCTTCGGGCGTGCCGGTTGTTTTACGACTTTTGCGTAGGACGAGTTTGCTTGATCTGCGTCAAATTTTTGGACCAGAAGCTTTTTATTCTGGATGCATGATATACCACTGTGTACGGATTCATTACAGTGGCGGCAGGTTTGCAGTTGACCATAATAGGCAATTGCCGTTGTTTCCCCGTCTATGGTGACAAAAGAAGGGATATTCTTCTTCACCAGCATCTTTGCAACCCGAACACCAGTCGGGATGCCACCGAAAGCGTATCTCTCGTCCCACATCAATTCGTGGACAGAGAGCACGTCACCGTATGTCTGTAGGAACTGGATAATTTTCTCGTTTGTCACATCTTCGGAGAGATCAAATAATTTCACCTCCACTGCTCCGTCCTCCATGGTGATCCGTAGTTTGTAGGTTTTGCCGTCGATCTCCGTCTCGTGTATATTGTCGTGCTCTTCTACGATTTTTTGTGCCAATGCCAGTTCGTCGACCTTGACGAAAGCGCAACCGAGACTCCGGCTTGGTTGGATTCGAATAACGTGCTGTTTATCCAGCGAAAGAATCGAACTAACGAAATTGTGTAGGTCCTCATAGGAAGGTTTTCGTGGGAGTTGCGCATAATCGATGCGAAACGTATTCTCGCGACGTCTCATGATGACACTTGGGCACCCGACGCGCGCGAATCCTAAGCGGTGGGGTCAACGAAAACCCAGGAGCTTGATTTTAATATCCAAAAATAGAAGAAAAAGCCTGTGCACGACTTCCGAATAACTAGCGAAACTAAAATGCGTCTGCTTGACTCGGAGAGTGAGCGCTAACTTTATTGGCATATTAAATTTTTTTGATTTATATAAGTAGGGTAAGGTGGGGTAAATCCGACCCAGTAAATGGTTTTGGCTGTAAAATGCTCATTTTACAACGGATCAAGTCGTTTTATATACCAAATTAAAGGTTAGACTCCTGGGCAACTTTCTGTATATAGCATTTTATTCGGATCTTCGGACTATCTTGAGATACAAGTATTTTACAAAAAAGTTCATTTTTGCTGTTTTCAAAAATGGTGGGGTAAACCTGACCCCCTATGTTTTTGGTTGGTTTAGTGCAGATATTACTCAAATTTTATGGTTTTGCCTTTCTCATATAGAAAGGTTATGCAATCTCTCTGAAAAACGTCAACCTAATCCCGGCCCGAAGGGCCGAGTGTCATATCCCATTCGACTCAGTTCGTCGAGATCGGAAAAAGTCTGTATGTGTGTGTATGTGTGTATGTATGTGTGTGTGTATGTGTGTATGTGTGTGTATGTGTGTGTGTATGTATGTGCGTATGTGTCAAATAATGTCACTCATTTTTCTCAGAGATGGCTGGACCGATTTGCCCAAACTTAGTCTCAAATGAAAGGTGCAACCTTCCCATCGGCTGCTATTGAATTTTGGATCGATCGGAATTCTGGTTCCGGAATTACGGGTTTCAGAGTGCGGCCACACAGAAATTTCTCATAAAAACTGTAGGAAAAATTAAAAATAGAATTTTTATTTTTGATGCTAAATGTATTCAAGGTGCATAAAACGTCGAGATTTGATGCAAACACGAAAAAAAATTGACGAAGATTCATTTTTTTGGATTTTGCACATTTTTGCCTTTCTCATATAGAAAGGTTATGCAATCACTCTGAAAAACGTCAACCTAATCCCGGCCGGAGGGCCAAATTTTTTTTTCGACTCGCATAAGGTTTCTGGATTTTAACAGGGGCGTAGTTGATGGTTTACGGAGAGGGGTTACACCCCCCCTATACTGTTCAGTCCCCTCCTTTAAAAATCTCCTTAAATCACCCCTCAGACCACCACCTCATACCCCTCCCTTTCAACCCCATAATCTTTAAACCACCACTATATTACAAAGCATACCAATTTAAGCTGGGGAGTCGTTCGTTCATGGGACTTTCGCCCTCCTCACATACCCATCCCCGCATGACAAAATGAGTTTGCAAGCAGATAACATTGATCTAATGCTGATTAGGCTAATGGAGTATGATATTTTTTTGTTTCAAGTGTTTCACCGTCGACACGTAGCTCATCAAGTTCGTGGCTGGCATGCCATTGTGTATAAGTGCAAAGTGTACTAAGAATGTAATGGACTTTTCCACAATTATGTTGAACATAAAAAGCCTCCGTGCCATAGTTTAGAGAAATGAGAAAGGCACAATTGCACCGCTAGGTGGATTAAAACAGGTTTTTTGGTTTCTTTTGGAGTCTCAAATAACCGCAAAATTTTAACTCGATTAATTACAGCCTGGTATACCCCATTACATTTGAAATTTGTATGGGAAATCCTACTTTTTTTTAAATTTCTTGGTCGGTGTAGTGTCCGGGATTTTCATCCGATGAATCCGACATCTTGCAATATGAATATTTTTTTAAGCCGAAAAATTACATAAACCTGTTCGCCTCAAAAGTCGTCATCAGAATGGTCTCTCACGAATGAAAAAAGCGCATACCTCGCGCACCCCCACATGCGCTCTCTTTCTTTCTCGTCATATTCCTACATCAAACA
Organism: Topomyia yanbarensis; assembly: GCF_030247195.1. NCBI lineage: Eukaryota > Metazoa > Arthropoda > Insecta > Diptera > Culicidae > Topomyia > Topomyia yanbarensis. The sequence goes on along the minus strand of NC_080671.1, from coordinate 33,596,232 downwards.
GGCTTCATCTCACTCTAATCTATCCACTTTACAGTCTCTACAGTCGGGTTTCTTCAGAACTGAAATATCTTTCACAAACACTAAAAACAACTTTAAAATTCTGTGCACAACGTTTGGACGAATTTCATGCAGTCCATCGGGTCACAGCCAGCATTAAAGTAGTCGAACATTTTTGAGAAAATCCTGAATAAAATCCATATTTTTTAGTTTTTATGAAATTACTGACAAAAACCCAAAAAGTCCACATGAACATTGTGGGAAGGGGTGTAGTGATACAGGAATCGTATACGTCAGACATTTACATTTTTCTAAAAAATTATTAAAAAAGTCCCTGGCAGTTTTTTTGCGCGGATTTCGCAACTAACACGGTCTTTGCAAAAAAATAAGTCCTTTTGAATGCAAAAGACTTAGAAGATTTTCGGAAAGACGAAAGAGACGGATCTGGAAGACAATTTGTGGCCCAAAACTCAACAATATTAGTATTTTCGGAATGGTCTTGACAAGTAGGTACCAGAAATTGATTCTTGACGCCATTTTGAAATCCAAGATGGGACTTCCGGTTTAGCGAAATTCTCTATATGGGCATTTTCGGAATGGTCTTGACGAGTGGGTGCCGATCTTGTTACACATAATCGCTATCGTAAATAACGCGGGCTCGTTTGCACTTCAGCAGGTTACCATGTTGATTGGGCTCCTGGTAGTCAAGTTTTAAACCATTGGTAGCTTTCTTTCCAGCTTTTTCCAGCCCTGTAAAGTGAAGTAAACAGTACTTTTAAGCGTTACGGAAAGCAACTGATTGTTCGACGCAGGGATCGTGAGTCAAAAAGAAATTCTCACCGCACTCTTCTGAGTGAACATATAAAAATATTTTGCGTTTCGCTTGTTTAGTTCTTATATTCGAGGAAGTTTTGGAAGATTATCCATGGTCTTTACACGCAGGAAAATATGTCGTAGTTAAAATTAAAAACCGATTTAATCCACCTAGCAGTGAGATGAAACATTTCTTACACATTTCACTAATGGATTAGTTTGCAGAACTCACGAGAAGTATGCACCCAACTAGAGATGGGATGAAAACAGTTCTAGTTTTCTAGTAGGGTTGGGAGTACCGGTTTTACCGTTACCGAAAACCGGTAAAACCGTCCATATATTAAATACCGAAATACCGGTTTTGCAAGAATGAAAAACCGGTATTTTCGATATTTTTTTTAGCGAAAACTATTTAAATAATTTTTCATTGTTTTTTTTATAATAGAGCTTTCGAAATACTTTAAAAATATTTTCACCTACTAATGTTAGAAGTAAGATCGCCTGTTTTGGGACACTTCAATGTTTTTGTATAAGCAGTGGAATGCAGCTCGATTCATCTTCAGCACATGGCTGTATTAAATTAGTGAATCAGTTTCCTTCCTTCGATCATTCTTGCTAATAGTAATAATGTTATTACGCGCGCGAATGTTAATTGCATAACAATCTGCATCATATTCAATCGTTTGTAGAGAGAGAAATCAACTCATATTTGTCGTTTCATTGGTTATAATAATACGATGAATATTATTTATATTTCGAAATCTTCAATTGCACAGCTATTAGCATATTCAGCAGTCACATATCGCTTGGATCAACTAAACAACACTCACGACAATCAGTTGTCCGGAGTTGAAGTTGCATTTTTAACAATCTAAGAATCTGTTATAAATTCTCGGTGGCTAGCTGCCCAGAGCAATGAATACATGATAACACTTCTCCAAGTTGCATTGACTTGTGCAATTGTTTACCTCACCCCACTGACAAAATTCCTGCCCGTGGCAAACGTGGAGATGCAGAGGTACACGATCTCCATAACAAAATTAGTTACGCTAACATTTCGTTCCTTCCCAGATGGCTGTAAGGACGCGGCAGACATCGCCATTGGCATTATACCGTACAGAACTCTCGATTGATGATGGATAGCTACTCCCAGGTTCCATTCGCAATTTTTTATTGTGAAATTATGCTTGTTCTGTTCAATTAAGGACTAGCAATTACGAGTTGTACGGTCATCCTGCTCATGCTCAATTGGAAAAGGAAGCACATAAACGCTTTCAAGACGAGGTGGAATTGAAACTTAAGCGGTTTCATATACGAAGTAGGACTGTTAAAATGGGTATTTTGAATACTGGTGACAAAATAGACAGATTAACCTGACCTATTACAAATCTAAAACGTTTTTGATGCGCTGGAGCTCAAACATTTTTTGAACATTGTTTTCGGTATATGTTAAGGCATTTGTATAAGGAGAAAACAGCAATTTTAGGTCTGCTTTCGAAGTAATGGTTTGTCGAATCTCTTTTGTCTCTTTTTGTCTACTGCATTTAGCTAACCTGCTGTGCTTTTTGGTACAATAAGCGAGTTAGACAACATGACGACATGCACACTTTTCATGCTGCGATCATCAGTGGTTCTCAAGTAACGTCTGTTGAGCGATTACTTTGTTAATAAAGTATGAATTGGCATCAAAGCAAGTTAAATACGACTGCTTTGTAAATTCAATTTAATTTCGATTTTTTCTTTGTCGGTAATCACGGTTTTTAGCGGTTTTACCGGTTTTTTTCATTTTCAATGCCGAAAATACCGGTTTCTCAAAATGCCTCGGTTTTCCCAACCCTAGTTTCTAGTCTTGCACGAATAAAATCTCGAATAAATTATAGAAATCAACAAAACGACCGAAATAAAAAAGTAAAGCAAAAAATGAAATACTAGGTTTTTAAATTCATAAAATGAGTAGAAAAATTAATGTAAATCGAAATTATAAAATACACGAATGAAATTAGATTAGGTTATCAAATAAAAATTAAGATTATATTTAGAAATAGTTATAAGAATAATAGAATAAATTGATTCATACTAACAAATTGAATGAAATAAAACAAATGACTGAACAAATGAATCAAATCATTCAAATGATTCAAATGAATCAAATGATTCAAATAAATCAAATGAATCAAATGAATCAAATGAATCATGAATCATATGAATCAAATGAATCACATGAATCACATGTATCAAATGAATCAAATTAATCAAATGCATTAAATGAATCAAATTGATTTAATTCATCCAGTGAATACAATGAATCAAATTAATGAAATGGATAAAATGAATAAAAAGAATGGATGAACAAAATTAATAAAGTAAAAAATAAATGAAATGCATAAATAAAACAAACGAATCAAATAAACAAAATGAGCTGAAGTGATAAAATGAATAAAAAGAAGAAAATGAGCAGAATAAAATGCATTGATAAAAATGAAAAATTAAACAATGGTAAAAGGTTATAAATTAATATAAAGAAATAAATTGATCAAATAAATTATTTGGATGAAATGATTAAAACTGAAAAAGTAGTCAGATTATTAAAATGAAGAAACTGAACAAAATTAATAAACTGGAAAAAATGAATAAAATGCATACAATGAAAACAATGAATAAAATAAGTTAAATTGATGATATAAGTAAAATGCACAAAAAGAATAAACTGATTAGAGTGAATCCAAAGAATGAAACGAATAAAATAAGTAAAATGAACGTAGATGAACAAAACGAATAAAAAGATTTGGAATGAAATAATTAATTAAAATGAAATGGTCATATATATGAAGCTAAAAACATTTTTGAATAAAGAAAATGAATAAACCGGATTGTACGAATTTGAGAACCATTGCATCAGAAAGTTTTGAAATGTTTTTGAAAATCCCATCTTCTGAGAAAAGGCTAATAAATATGCAATGGACTTTCTAGGGCTTCCATCTTTTTTTGGTTTTATTCTTTTTGTTTTCATGCTTCTTTACTTGACGGCGTCGTTTTAAGATTATCTGGTGTTTCTACTTTATTGTTGGACCTTAATTAGTTATCAGGAACTTGGAACGTTCAATTTGCTTTGGAATTCGAAGTTTTTGGTTTTTGGTCGCATATTCCCGAAAAAAGATTTATGTACAGAATAGAATTTACTGGTCCAGTATTTTAACGCGCAATTGAATATAGTAAAGTGAGACAAGGTCACATGTGCTTTCAAGCCCCTTGCACAGAGAACGACAGGGAGAATGCGATTCGTGAATGAGACAGGTAGATATTTCAAAGTTTTTATTTGCATTGAAGTAAATAGTGTGAAATGTCTAGGATATATCGATAGCATAAAAGCCGTGCAATCAGTTGATTGCAATGCAGTCTCTTTCCATTCATCCTCATAGCTTTCATATTGTTTCGTTCCGAATTCTCGTGCAGGAAATATGGATAAATAAGTCATATACAGACCAATACCGTGAAAAAGAAATAGTTCAAACTACTCAGTATATCCATATATGGACGACGATAAGTTAGAAGACACATTGTAGTTGCATCCCCCATCGAGAGTGGGTACTTTGGGAGACTTCTTTTCCTGGATCTAATTTGTGGATATTTTTGGTCTTTGATCCGTTATTTTTGATGAAAGTTCGTACCAATATAACGAATGTGCAGCTGATACAACTCATGGTTCATTCGCCTGCGCCACGTTCCGTCTTCCATCTGCACGCCACCATATATGGTACGCAACACCTTTCGTTCGAAAACTCCAAGGGCGCGTTGGTCCTCCACGAGAATAGTCCAAGTCTCGTGGCCGTAGAGGACCACCGATCTAATCAGCGTCTTGTAGATAATCAACTTCGTGCGGCGGCGAATTTTGTTCGACCGGAGCGTCCTACGGAGTCCAAAAGTGGCACGATTTCCCGCCAAGATCCGTCTCTGAATTTCACTGCTGTTATCATTGTCGTCGGTTACCAGTGAGCCCAAATACATGAATTCGTCGACCATCTCGATTTCGTCACCGTCAATCCGAACTCGGGATAGGAGGTTCACATTGTCGTCTCTAGAATCTCTTCCTCTCCTATATTTTGTCTTCGAAACGTTGATGGCAAGTCCAATCCTGCTGGCTTCAGCTTTCAGTCTTTGAGCATATGTTTCATTCAAAATTCAATAGAGATACGAATAGTGTAAATATCGCACGTGGAATGTCTCTTTTGAAAATTTCCATCGTCAAACTTTCATATTACCCAGTTGAGCCAAATATTTTTCTGATATAGCCATGAATTTCCTTAATTATAGTGTAGATACAGGCTTTGAATACAATTGAATTAAAGTTGAGTTGATGTAGCAGCAGATAAAAAATAGTTTTGTTTTCTCAAACCTTCGCAATTACAATTAATAAATATTTTAGATTGGCAGAAGATCTTATCACACAACTTAGAAATGGATACAGAAACAGCTAGATAGATGCGATAGAAGAGAGACAGAGAGAGAGAAAGAGAGAGAGAGAGAGAGAGAGAGAGAGAGAGAGAGATGGGGGGGGGGGGGCGTGTGAGGAATGGCAAATGATGGTTAATGCAGTGACATTATTTTTATAGGTATATTATTATGATATATTGATTCTTACATTCTTATCATAAATAATGTAAGTAGTAATTTTTGCGCCATAACCAGTATAACCTAAATCTTGCAAAAGAGATAAATTTTCGCTAGATTTTTGGGCTTCAAACATACAGTTGCTTTCGGTGACGCCACAAGTATAATTATATTAGAAATCTTTTATCTCACTACTAGGTGAATTACTTGTTGATCTGTGTATTGATATATCATCCAACAATTACCTCATGATTGAACGCAATGCCTAATCCAAGGCATAAATACTAGAACTCACTGTTTCTTTATCAACACATTATTTTGTCTTTGAAGTGAACTTATATATTGATTTTTGAGAAATAGTTAATTTATTATAAAGGTAATTCACAAAATGTTCTCAACATCGAATTCCTTGAATCACGTAGATGTGTTTTCATACCCCGATATTCAAAATCGGTTTAGTTTTGCCCCTAAA